>NW_020271560.1:7019673-7036016 GCF_002803265.2 Melanaphis sacchari | reverse complement strand
GAAAACACTGTGACAGTCTCGTACATAAATAGTATAGGGTTGTTTTATCAGGAAATGATCCCAATTTAATTAATAATATATTCGTAATTACTGAAACTTAATTGTATTATTAAAAAGTTTAAGAACCGTGTAATTAATACTTTACATAATAATATATGGTGTATTAAGTTTAGCGGCTGTTTAATTTAATCTAGTGACAAATTGACTGTCTGTAGAATAATTAAAATCACATAATTTGAGATTTATAACTGAACATATAAAACAAACATTAATATGATAAATATTCACGTATATTTTGATCTATTTGTTTGGCAGCATAATAATGAATAAATGATGGGTAGGAAATGAATATTTTATAGACCAATTATTAAAAATATCAAAGATAAAATATTATTTTTAAAACTCCGATTAGTTACATATATGGTGCAGCAGAATCTGCTAGATATTGCATTCAGACAGTCTTATATGTGAGAGATCAATGAAATGTCATCAAACTGTACTACAGCAGAATATGGTCAGACTTAGGGTTTATAGCTGAGAGAATGAGGGTAAAGTTAGGGATTTATAAAATTACTTACAGGGATTAAATATACAAAACGATAGCATGCAACATATATAACACCATTATAGGAGAGCATTATCACAACAAGTATAAACGAGAGAAGGAAATGGGAATATAATAACAACTGTTTGGTAAAGTATTTATTATTTTTCAAAAGTCATCAAATGTTGCAAACTAAAATTGTTTATGAAGTTCGTACACTTCATATAGCAATACGTAACTGAACGAAGCACATCATACGTGTTCTCGGACACGGCGGTCGGGCTGTGGTACTACGCGTCGGGCTACATGCACTACGCGGGCGCCATCGTCACCGTGCTGGCCGAGGCGCCGGCCACCGTCGCGGCCCGTCCGTCCGGCGGCGTCTGGGAGCCGGTCCGATTGGCCGGGGCCCTGCTGGTGTTCGCCTGGGCGTACCGCGAACAGTGGCGGGCCAACGTGGCGCTGGCCGGGGCCCGGAAGCGCGGCGGCCGGGTGGTCACGCACGAGCACGTCGCGCTCTGTTCGACCTGGTGTCCAGTCGCAGATGCTCGAGGTGGTCATGTACGGCGCCTGGTACGCCGTGCTGTGGGGCGGCAGCGGGTGGAAGTACGTGATCGCGTTCGTCTGGGGCAATCAGTTCGAGATAGCGCTCATCAGCCACCGGTGGTACCGGGACAAGTTCCAGGACTACCCCCGAGAAAGGAAAGCCATCATCCCGTACGTGCTGTGATCGCAGTCGTGTGCGCGCTACAACGTGGTTCGCCAATCAGAATCGCATTAAACATAATGTGACGCGCACAGGCGGCGACGTCCGAATTGTATATAATATATAAATACATTTCGTTGGTTTTTACGTTTTCGTTTTTGCTTGTTTTTTTCCACTATCACCGCCTAATAATATTTTATTTACCTATATATATATATATTAAATGATGACAAGAGTAATAGCTGTGGCTAGCTAAAAAATAAAACTGTGACGACTTTTTAAACGCAATATACTGAAATGTTTACGTATAAAAGAATAACAGATTTTCATAGTACTAAATAGTGAAAACATAAAAAATTAGAAACAATGGACTGATGAATGTTTGCAGTTAGAAATAAGAACGGGGGGATAAATGGAGAGTTTGACGGAATGTTAGAGGAAGATGGCGAAACATGAAAGTGAACTATATTCCTAGTCGAGCGTGTGATTAGGAACACGCTGATTATGATATATATATATATTTATACATATTGCTATGTAATAAAACTATACAGGGAATTTATAGCTGCTTTTCTGAGGAGCTCGTCAGCCACCTTGGTACCAAGAGGAATTGCTCCGGAATTTTCCTCGAGAAAGGAAAACCATCATACTATATGTGTTGCGATTTCAACTACATAGGTCATGTGTACACCACAGTTCGTATGTTTAAAGTAAAATGTATAATAAGAAATGTATGTGTAAAGACACGTAAACGCGTACCTATTATTTAGTATAAATACGTTTCGTTGGGTTTGACGTGTATTTTATTTTATTTTATAGTATTTTACCCATTCTAGTGATACGATATATAGCGTAATATATAGTCGTTTGGATAGAAAGACATTATATAGTAATTTTTCATTTCCATACACTTTCATTTTCTTAATACAACGGTAAGTATACCTGTACCTACTTATGAAACGCATTCTAAGATACACTCAAAATACTATTATTATTATGCACAATGAAACGAATAAAAAATGAATATATCATTTACAATAAAACGTATTATTGTTGAGATATACATGATAGGCGACGTTGAGGTTATTTCGCATGAGAACAAAATACTTTTTTTGGAATATAATAGTTTATTCTTGTTATAAGTTAGAAAAAACCTAATGCACGGGGTTAACGTTCAAATACGCAGTAATAATGAAATTGTGCAAAACGTTTTTTACAAACGGACAATCATTCGATGGAACACAGTTAAAAGTAAAGTAATAATTATATACTTAATATGCAAATATAAACACACTGCATACTACCGATAAACTATGCCATATCGTTTAACAATTAAATCCGTCGACTACCCAAAAACAAACACAACCGCCCCTTCCTCACCACTCGATGCGGAAAATATTAATATACGATCGCGTTTGCACAGAGCACACTGGTACCGCCTTTGGCGACAGCTTTTCGGAATTCCATTACGCGCTTATAACGAATAGCTTTTTGCATTTTAATAAATTATGTTTTAATCATTTTTCTTATTTTATTTACCCGTTTGGTTATTTTTTTGTGCGGGCATATTGTTATGGAGTTTGGTTAGTTTTTCGAGACGCCGTTCAATGTTATAAAAACATAAATATATATATACATATACAAATTATAACGACGTGAACTAAACAAAATATTAAAACTGTGGTAAATACGACATAATAATACTATCTACTGTGTTGGTTCCGTTGGTAGTATCTGTCTGGCGCTACTTTTATACTCTAAATTGATATACACAAAGTCATTTTTTCCTAAGTAAGACAACACTCATATTTTCTGAGTCAATTTATTACATTTTTTTTTTTTTTTCATGGAGAATAAAAATATTTTTAAATAATTTGAAATATGAGCAATTACTCATAATTATAACACAGTGTTTTTTTCAAAATTGTTTACTATAGTACTATTCAACATAACACGTTTTTATTAATATTTATTTCATAAATATTTTTATTTTCAAGTAGATCACAATTAATTTAAATATCAATAAATTCGACAAAAATATTTAATACTATTGAATAATAGGTAGTTAATTATTTATTAGCATTTAATATTTTGATTACCGGATCTTGATGGCAACAAGTAATAATTGGCAGGTATCAACACTACTTTGACGCTCCATATCTATAGACTTTTAATTTATAAAATAAGTCGGTGATTCTCAATCTTTTTTGACTCGTAGCATAACACACTTTTGTAACTTAAGTATCTTTATCGCACCTATTTCTAAGTCAAAATATAATTAAATAATATTTCATGAAACTACTGTCAAGACTCCGCCATTACACAAAACACACCACTTTGGGGCCCACTTTATATGTATATCAATTTTTCAGGAAAATGTATTATTTCAGAATAGGAAATTAAAAACATACGTATTGTATCGTTGTAAGGTATTAAAAAGTAAAAAATTATTTTATTGTAAAATTGAGGTGTGTATGTATTTATATATAAACATATGTAGGATTAAAAAATTATTAAAAAAAATTGTCCTTAAACACTATAACATTGACTAAGAAAATAAGTGATGTATTGCGTTGAAAAAATCTTGTGTAAAATATAAAATATTTATTTGTTTTCCTAAAAAAGTATCATTTTCTATTAAACATTAATGACATGTAATTGGATACGTAAATTGACAACGAACAGTGTTGTTAAATATTGTAAACCACCGTCGTACCCATCACCGCTGTACTAAAAAATACAATACAATAAAAACATAAAAGAAATAAAAAGGTTTACACGTGACGGTTATTACGTCGAAGTGTATTTTAAGAATGTGTAAGAAAATAATAATAAATCCTCTCTACACTAAGTCACTACTATTGAATTTCGTAATCAACAACATACTTTATACACCTACTTAAAAACTTAGATTTTGAAAAATCCTATTATAAAAAATGATAAAACTTAATTATTTATTTTTTTTTTTAAGAGTATACACATGGATATGATAATATAAGCACAATATTTTAAAATTAATAGTATTTTTTATAAACACAAATTTTGAAAATTAAAAATACAATATAATTTACTGTATTTGATAATTAACTTCCCTTTTTGTTTTTATATCCTATTAATAAATTACCATTTTATTGTATAAAAAGGTTTGAATAAATTAATCAAGTGTGCATGAGAAAGTTTTAAAAAGATTTTAGCTTATTTTCGCCTAGAATGTAATTAGTTATTAATTGCAATAAGTATTTTCGAAACTGATAAAAAAAATGCATATTATATATTATAATGTACATATTGTACATGTATATAACATAAAGTATTATAGTAATGATGGCACAACATTGTTTTACCTAATCAAAACAATAGCACAATTTAATGAAATATTTCTCATGTAAAAACATAATATATTTATATATTTTTGGTTATTCAAGTGACAATCGTACTTAAATAAACCAGGGGTAGCTAACTGCTGGGTCCTTTCACGGATATTTATTAGAAATTGTATTTTCATATAAAAAATGGTATATTCCACTACTATATATATTTTTTATCATTATATTAATTTTTCTATTTTAGTACATTATTATACCATTCGTCGATCATTTTTAAAGTAATGTAGCAATGAACATATACTTTTAGAGATTTTTTTTAAGTTGAATTTTTGAATAAAATATTTACTACCGAGTACCGGTCGATCATTGCCAAAAAAAATCATACTATCCCTGCTGTAAACGATAAACTATTTATATAGGTATAAAATAATAAAACCATATTCTAACATTATTTATTCTTATCTACTTCTCAGAAAATGCGGACAGACTTCTAAATACATACATATATTCATACATATACTGTACGGTAATCGAATAGTCAACACCGATTTGTTGATACGCGATTTTATATAAGAAGGAATTGTCATCGAAATGTAACGGTTACGATAAAAAAAAAGAAGACAATCTACATTACACCTTCTAAATTCGTGAGCTTTTTCGAAGAAAAAAAATAAGGAGTACTATTATGGGTGAATGGTTTTTTCTTTTCCTTTACGTTTAGCCAGCAAGTCTCTAGAGACCCATTGGTATTTACGAGAAAGGGGAGGATTTGAATACGCATTCTAGAAAACATAACTTATTATTACTGTAACTGGAAAAAAAATCGGTTATGCGACTGAAAAAAAGTCGCAATTCGGTTTGTCACCGAATATTTTGATTATAAATGCTATACCATTTAATATATATTCGCATACGTATGCGTACAACGTATGAGTAAATAAAAGAATAAAAAATATTTATTTTTCTCTTTCTTTATAGAAAAAACCGTCAACTGCAAAGTTAGTATACTGTAGTTAAATAATTGATACTTATACAATAAACTATTTATATACTACAGGTTGATTCACCAATCACATTGAACACTATTTTTTTTCTTTAATAATTTATTGATTTATTCTAATTCTATTTCATGGAATCTTATATAAGGACCTTATATTTTCAAATGCGTAATACATTTTGAAAATAATGATTTTATTGAACTAAATGTTTATAATTCTCTAGATAAAAGTTCGAATAATTAGTTTCTGAGTTACTAAAAATAGTATATTATACTAAGGAAAATAAGTCTTAATAATAGTCTTATAAAAATTAGAAAAAAAAATATATATATAATTTAAAATTGGATCTAGTTTAATCATATTTTTATTTTTAAATTCTTATTAGATTAATATAAATGAGTAATGACCAAATTATCATATCTTCAAAACCTTTATAGATATAGACATATTATACTTAAAATTTAAAATTAAATAATTTAAAAACTGTTTTTTTAAATATTAATTTAATGACATCAACACTTAAAAAAATGTATTTGATTATAAATGTATAGGAAAAAGGATCGTCATAAGACGCATCTTACATAGTAAAATACTTATAGTATTTAAAAATATGACTTTTTAAATAAGTACTCTATTCACTTAAACATTTAAGAAATCATAATTTAAATATAAAATTATTATAAAAGCAACAAATATAGAGATGCGCATATGTTTGGTATATTAGGTATCCTATATAAAATATACATAAAAAACAACATGCTTGTCGTATATGTTGCATAAAGATAAATCGTACTAGATCGATAACAAATGTTTTTGCAATTAAAATAATGTTTAAGCATTTTCTCAATGATGATGTTACACTTGGATAAACTTGTCCAAGAACAACTTTCCAGTAAAGCATCTATCTGTACAAGTTTTCCATTCTATCTAAAGTTTAGATCGATTATTTAACACGGTATATAACGGCAGTATATGAACGTTTTCAATATTTATTCATTTATGTAGTTCAATCAATGTCAAAATAAATTAATTTTCAAAACTCCAATATCATCAAATATGCATTTTAATTTTTTATACATAAAAACTATAGGAAGAGAGAAAAAAATATTGGAGTCATTACAGCTTATGCTTGTACCACGCGCACAAAAAGAGTGAATACAAATTAGTAAATTTGTGTAATCGCCTGAAAATTTAATCAAGCACCTAAGCAAAATATAATGAAACACAGGTACCAGTTAAACAGTTTAAAAAAAAAAAAAGAACGCATAAAACGTGTTTTAATTACAGTTTATGTAGGTGCACGTTGCATGATAAACTTTTATGAAGATTACTACATTTAGAAATTAAACGTTGTAGATAGTGTGTAATGGGTTATTTTACAACGGTTTTTATACTCTCGTAACGACATACAGAGTTCACTTTTGTCATTTGGAAATTATTTTTTATGCATATTACTCTTTATTATAAAAATACGATTACATTTTGCATAACAGACAATTGATAAACCTATACCTGAAAACGGATACAAACCAAACTACTAAATCTATTATACGAGCTAAGTCATAAGTGTGACTCTTTCAAGCTAAAATAGTTCAACAAAAATATAATAATAATACATACGTAGCATTGCACCTTTACATATCACAATATTTACAATACGTATATTGAATATTTATGTAGGTATTCTAGTACTATTAGAATATTTTATAAACTATTATTATTTTATCTACTCAACTGAAATATAAGACTGAAGAAAATAACGGAAAAGTTATATTCTTAATTAAAATAAAGCAAGTTTAAATTAATTAATTTTTGTTTTATCAAATATTTTGAGCCTTATTTGTACAAGAACAATGTTGTATGAAAAGCTAGATTAAGTAAAGAACTGCACAACTTTACAAACTGCGAGTCACTAAATAAACTATAATAATGTAAAATGCCTTTGGACTTTTACTAATTAAAAATACTTCTCAGAATTTTTTACCTATGTAAAAATTAAAACAAAAAACTAACACGTCTTGCAATAAGTATTTTAAAAATTTGAATCTGAGAGACATTTTTTTTTTTTTTTTTTTTTAAACAAAATACAACGGTAATTAAAAACGATATTTACTATAATAAACAATATGCGGTCATCACGAGCCTCTTACGAATCGCAGCTAAATTGCCCGCGGTCTGTTGCTGGCCGTAATATTATTCCAAATAACTGTTTTTGTCCAAAGAAAATATTTCGTTTGCACGCATGCACGATTACTCTATCTCTCATTATTTCTCTCTCTTAAAAGAAAAACAAACACGTCTTCTAATAATATTTACAAGACCTTTGCCGCACCTATATCACGCACCGTTGCCAACGGTTAACAAATGGTGTGTGTTTATGATACATTTCGATTGTTGTATTTTTCTTTTCGCCGAGCATAGTCGTAGAACTTTCGTCTATGTAATAAAAAATAAAATAAAAATAATAATATATCAACGCGTTACGTTTTAAGATATATATATAAACTAAATTTCCCATTATAGAATGCGACGCGCTCGCAATAATATTATCAGCTCAGGTGTTTTATTTTGAAAAGCCGCAAAATAATAATACAAGAAGAAAAATAGCGACAAAAAGACAAATTTAATATTATATAATAACACGACTGCACCACAATCGCGATGACGTATATCGCCATGACCGTATAATAATAATATTACAGGCGCGGACTGCTGTCGCATCACAACACACATATTGTATAATATTGTATATAAATGTATAGAGTATGTGTATAAAAGATTTTGTCACACGCGCGCGCTACAGCCGGTACAGCGTTGACGCCATTTCGGTATTTATAGATCCGGACGACACGCGCAAGTATATAGCGTTATTACATATATATGTATTATATCTACTTCCGGCTAAGTCTAAAACCGACATCACATATTATTATTCTGGGCGTTAAGTATTAAGTAGTGTTGTAGTGTTGTATACCAGACTACAGACGGTATCAGTAATATATATATATATATATAAATATATTAAACTTTTATTATGTGTAGTCTATCTAAAAATGCAATATAACTGCTAAGATTATATCAGGGACAAATTCTAAGATATTTGCAGTAAAAACGTAATTTAGTAAAAGATCGAATGTAAAAAAAAATGTTTAATGAAACAAAATATACGTGCATTATAAGTAGATTTTATAAATATAAGACAATAAAACGAAAAATTATATAGAGCTTTTAGTGCAAAAATAAATTATTTAAAAAAATTCGTTGAATGTCTTAGTCCAGCGGTTCTCAAACTGTGGTACGCGTACCACTAGTGGTACGCGAAAGACTACATGATGGTACGCGGAACTGCGGAAGGCCGCATGGTGTTAGGATTTTTAATCATCAGTGGTACGCGACTGATTGATAATATACTTAAGTGGTAAGCGAAATA
The DNA here is from genome assembly GCF_002803265.2 of Melanaphis sacchari. Lineage (NCBI taxonomy): Eukaryota > Metazoa > Arthropoda > Insecta > Hemiptera > Aphididae > Melanaphis > Melanaphis sacchari. The sequence continues at coordinate 7,027,012 of NW_020271560.1, read as the reverse complement.
AAAAGTTTTAGAACCGCTGTCTTAGTCTAAAGACTCTAAAGTATTACGAATCAATGTTCATTTTTATAAAAAAAAAAAAATAATAAAAATAAAATAATCACATTAACTCTAGGAATCATAAACTCAAAACAATTGTAACTTCATCAGAACGATTGTTAATTGATTACTTACGTTATTGAAATAATAAGATTAGAACTATATTTTATTTCATTACACTGTATTAAAACATTTTTAAACGTAGGTATATAATTATACTTTCTATCGCTATCATAATTCATAAGCTCTTTAAATGAAAAGGTAAATATTATTTTAAATTGTTATTTTATTCTACCTTAATTTATTTAATGCATTGTCATTTTATTTTAAATTGTAAAGATAAGGAATTTTTTGATTAAAAATTAAAATTAAAAAAATTAGGTTAAAGAACATAAAATTCACTGACTCTAGACATTGTCGTTTAAGTGTCATCTCCAATGGTTGAAATAAAAATATATAAATAATACATAAATTTGCATACGTCTGTGAACAAAATACTATTTATTAAAATACAATTGTTTGCCTCTTCTCACAGAGACTAATACCTACATTACAATGCGTATTGTATATTTGTATGTATATGAATTACAAATTATCCGGATTGATTAAACAATTCGGTGGAATAAATGGAAGTTTTTTCAAGGAAAGAATTATCTAGAAGACAATTATCACGATAAAATAAAATAAAATGTTTAAATTATCTATTTATTTATTTTTCATGACACTCAAATAAAGAAAATACAGTGTACAAAGAGATGCTTATACTATAAAGTTAACTTAAGAATAAATAATATACCAACTGTATCATTGTAAATAACAAAACTAACAATATTTTCAAATATAAAGATAATATCTTAAAACCTATACATGAACAATTTATTATTCAAAATTTAAACATAAACGCTGAAGTTTAGATTTACTTTCAAAGTTTAAATCAAAATCATCAAAATTGTAACAAATCTAAAATATACAAATTTTATCGTACAATAACCAGTCACATGATCAGAAATCAAAATAACGTTACAAACCGTTGGTATACAAATTATCATACGCTATAAATTTACATCTATTAAAATGTTGATTATTGATTATTTTAACATTTAACTTACTACGGAAAGGAGGGTCTGACCCATAGTTCACTATACTAACTCTTTTTATCGAGCTAGTTTTCCAATATGAATTTCAAATGAATCAAAATTTTACTCAATTACTTATTTTTATTATTTTTGGTAAAAATACGACTATATAATTCTACACAAACGTATAATTATAATTAAATGACAGTTGACATTATCCGTGTTAAACCAACATGGTCTTTAAAGTTATTTAATAATTGTTACTTATAGATGGAATAAAAACGGTAGATACTGCATTAAAATAAAATGCGTACACGCAAAAGAACCGAAGTAAAAAAATTTGGTTGGTTTGTTTTATATTATTTTGGATTCAAACTTGTGTACGAGCTATTTCATATATATGTTACGGTGAAAGATGAATATTGGCGAATGTCGTCATTCTCCGGTGAATGACGTCTTTTACCAAAATGATTCGATTTTGTAGGTGAATGATGTTAAAAATCAATTTTTAAATTCTAATGTACCATCTTTCACCGGTCATTGATGTCATTTACCAAAACTAGTGGTAAATGATGATAAATCTCAAATAATACACTGATTTTTTTTACTATAAGTACTATTTATAATAATGACTTAGTATTGGTGGATGTTTCATTATTTATTTTAGGCATTTATTTGAAGGAGATAATAGGTTAATTAAAAATATTAAAATACTTGCATATTACAAATTATTTATTTGTACAATTTTGGTTACCATGACATTTTAAACTGCACAACATTTCCGCTGCATTTCAAGCACATTTTTTAGTACCAAAACTAGTATACACATTTTTACAAATAATATTAACACACATTTATAGCAAATACAACTCGCTAAACTTCGTTTATCTATCTACGAACTTCCGTTATGATATTTTTAACTAACGAAGCTTATTCGGTACCTACACGCTTATCACTGATTGTTCACACCGACATAAAAGTATTAAACATCATTCTCCAATTAAACTGGTGATTGACGACAATAACCGGGGAATGTCTGCATTTACAACTTTTACCAATTTTTAGGTAAATGATGTCATTTACCGGAAAATGACGTCTTTTACCACGTTTACATCATTCACCGTAACATATACATGTTAACATAAATTTACGACTTGCATACTTGTCTTAACTATTATTACTGTTAACAATTCAAATTATATGATATATTTGTAATTTATTAAATCTTTACAAAAATATAAAATAATCAGAGTGATAAATATTATATGCAATTTGTAATATTCAGTTATTTTTTTATTTTATGAAACAAAAATAATTGAAAAAAAATCTAGGTTCATTATTGGAATGGGTTACATCTTCGTATGTCATGTGTTTGAAGGTCATGTTTTCGAATAAAAAGTGTTAGAAAAGTAATTTATTCGAATAGATATATGCTCAAAAAGTCGTATGTACTAAGACTATTTATTTAAATTAAAAAGCTATCTAATATTTTAAAAATTTATGAAAAAAAAAAAAATTTAAAAAAAATTTGTATAAATATTCCTATGCGATTATAAATCATTAATTATTCGAAAGATTAGGCAAAGTTCAATTACCCTTTTTCGCCTGGTATAAGATCAACGGCCACGAAGGTACGAACCTAACGTAGAACAGTTATCGGTGCTACCTTAGCTGGTACACTAATAATGTTTTTATTTTTTTTTAATTAATCAATATAGATATACTTTAATGTAATAAAAACAACATTTTTGGAAGATATTCTAGCCAATCTTTACGTGGTGTCTCCTGTGTAACGCAAATAGGCTAGTCCCAACTCATGTACTCTCATGATACAACTCATGATATTTAATATATTATTTCTTTCATACGATTTTTCGAACACATACGTTTTCTAACACTTGTCATTCGAATGTCATGTGTTTCGAACACATGCCATTCGAAGACAGGTACCCCACCCGTACATTATTATTTTTTTTGAATTTGAAGCACGATGAATATAAGATAAGTTACTATAAAATGTTTTATGTGAATTTGTCATTTTATTAATTCTATTTAATGTTAGATGCGATCTGCAGTTGACATGCATATATTTTAGAATATAAAAATAAAAATAAAAAAGAGAAAGAAAAATTATAGCAAACAACCGCGATTATTATACAATATATATATATATATATATATATATATACATACATACATACATATCGATGAAATATTGTTTTATAAATATTTTTCGACATGAATGCCTTCGTTACCACGTCATAATGCGTTTATAAAACGTTTTGCAAATTCTAACGTCGAAACGCTGCAGAACCAACACGCACACATGTGTAATGTAGACCAGCTCAGCTATAGCTGTGCTATAATATACAATATTTTATATAGACGGCGTTCGACAGTTGTTCGGAATGTCAAAAGTATATTACACCTATATACAGCGGCGAAATAAATATGATGAACGGCAGCTGTTGCGAATGAGGATTAGAGGTTAATTTTGCTAATGGCATTGTGTACGTTCTATAAATTCCGTTGCACGTGGGCTTGGTTGGTGCGGTTGAAATCCAAAAGATTTAAGTCCTATCCGGATGTGTGTATAAGCGAAAAAAGTGTGCGGTTGCTATGGAAATTGCAAAGATTCGGAAAGGTAGGATCAACGCAGATGTATAAAAGGGTGTAGTGGAAAGGATGGTATAACTATATTGTTATTATTATTATAACACTGTGGCGCGTTGATGATGGACTCGGGACCTATATTATAATCATATGTAATAACACGTAGACGTACGGTGTTCAATGTTCAACAGGTAAGTTATTTCCAGAATATTCTGAAACGTCACTTGCATAATATGTCCTGTCGGAGACTGTTGCCAAAATCTATGAGAAAATTGTTGTTGTAATAATATATAAAAAAAAAAAAAAAAAAATTAGGTTCAGCAGACACATAATATATATTTTTAATAATAAATGATATACTGTTCGTTTCTATTTGGCTAGACTTCAAATATTAACGACTAAAACGAATTGTAAACTTTCTTGAAGAATGGTGTGACATCGAAAGTGTAATTTATAAAATTTTAAGTTCAAGCATTTTTCAAACAAATAGAACCCGTATAAATGTATAAGATTCGACTATTTTAATAACCGAATAAACGATATAATAATATAATTTACTAAACAAGACATGACTAGAAGAAATACAAAAATGCGATACATTTTTTAACAACCAATAAAAAGTTATGAAGTAATAATTTCATAAATAATGAAATTAATATAAAAAATAACAAAAATAAAAAAAAACTTTCGAATGGATTAAAGGGAATAGACCGAATATATAGGTACTATATCAGAGTAGTTGTTGTAAGAAGGTAAATAACTTGGAAGTTGATAAACATAACTTTAGAGATTTAAAACAGAAAAAAAATATACACAAAGAAAATAATTTTATATTCTCACTGGTATATAGCATATATTTGTATACAGAAGTTAATTAAAAAAAGAACTTGGCGTAGTTTGTGTTTATCGATACAACAGAACCATAAATAAATACGTTGAACGTATTTTTCGTTAAATTTTGTCACCAGACATAAAAGCTTTTACAAAACATCCGAGAGCATATCCACCCTCCTCTATTGATTCAGAGCCTTTTGTTGATGAGAAAAGCAGTCGGGCAGAGGTGGGTTGAAAAAATACACACACACCAAAGTATACCGGTAAAGGCAGACAATCTTTTTTTAATCAAGTTTTCACCCGAATTCAAGCTTTCAATTTCTAGATGGGTGTTTAACAAACATAAACTTTTTTATAGATATAAACGCAAAAATAATAATAAATTAATAAAATTCCTACAGTGAATGAGCTTAAAAAAAAAATATACAGTAAAAGTTTTAGAAAGGTATGAAGGGAAAAAAGCATGACAACCATGGACTCAACATAGTTCAGCTTGAGATGTAGACAACCTTTCAAAATATTTTCATAACAGTCACTTATTGTATACATATTGACCTAACAATAGCTTCAAAAAATATTTTTTTCAAAAATTAATTTTTCGGCAAAGAATAAGTATGCTAACTAAGTAGTTTGTTTCCCAAATTTATAGTTATTCTTAGTATTGAAAGAAATATTATCAATTTACTAAATAATGGTGTTTTAATAAAAATACATTTAAAAATAAAAATTTTAATTTTTTATTTAATAAATTTTTTAAATTTATAATTCTTAAAATGAAATAGCAACTTTTCACTTTACAAAATTAGTAAAATAAGATGATGTATATAAAAAATTCGCATAGAAAATAACAAATAAAAATTACGAGGCAGTAATCTAAACACTCTCAACCATACCACAAAAAAAAAAAAATTGGTCTTAGTTGTAATACTTATAATAATAATAGGAAGAGGGCACCAATATTTAATTACAATGCACCTGATCGATGTCATCATTCCTACATATAAAACATTAATTTGCCAAAACTGAGTCCGACTATAACCAAAATTTTATTTGCGGTGTACCGTGTACGCAAGGGACTAAAAAATAAAAAATAAAAACTTAACAGTTCAAAACAGTTTTTACAATTGTTATCCCATATGTAATCCTGCAATTTCACCGATAAAAGATAAAGTGGCCGCAAAGGAAAATAATTTTAATAAAATTTGCTTAAAAATACGACACGCACAAACGACGGAATATTTTAAGAAAAATACGCATGCAACATAAATCTATATGTTAATAAAATACTTAACAAGATTATGTGCAAACTCTTTTTTTTTTACCATTCTACTTAATCCGTATTAACATTAATACAAAATAAATTGTATAATGTATAAATGTCTATTATAGATCGTACAATGTACGATTATAATACGGTGAAAACTACAAAAAATAATCACTAAGTCGTAAAAAATGTTACTGGCAACAAATACAAATACATAAAATAATATTAATAATGATTATTTTTGTGTAACTATTAAAAAAATAAAAAGTAAATACAATTTTTCAAATAATATATAACATGACCATTTTTTTTTTCAATTTCTCTAAATTAAACATTACACTTAGATGTAATACGTTTATTAAATAAATAACACAAACCAAAAATAAATCAATATTATGCCTGTAACGTATGGCGGCTATTACGGATAAAATGCAAACATTATTAGGTATGTTTTAATATATTTTATACGAGTAAACGCGTATAATACACAAATAATAGCTGTATAATAATATGTTTTCCTTCTAATTTGTATTTCGGCAAACATTACGATCAACGAATTGTATTGCACAAAACACGTTTTTGAAAATTAAATTACTACTTATGAGTTATTTCCAACACATGCAACCATGATGATATATCAAATTAAATTACATATCGATCATTCTGCACATTAATTTAATCACCCGCACAAAACCACACACACACGCATACCCAGAATCAGTCATAATAAAATGTTACCAGCGTACAAATAGTTCAAAATGCCACCCCCAAGAGTGAATTGTGAGGGATGGCACTGTTCTGGAATTGAGGACTGCGCGGAAGTGGAAAAACAACACTCAAATTATTAACAAATATATCATATATATATGTGTGTGTTTATCACCCGTCCCTATAGAGACAATCGGTCATAACGACCATCGCTAAACAATAGCAAATTTAACGATTACATATATATATATATATATATATATATATATACTAGTACAATATACCCACACCATTGTGTTATGTCATGTCAAATTCATATCGGTTCTCCAAAACAATTAAACATCCGCAAGAAAACTTGTAAGCTTGGAATTATCTATTGGAAACTATTCTGACTGCGATTGTAAATGTATACACCGTAGAAATGTAGCAATTTCAAAACAGTTAAACTACCATTAAGTTTTAATATATAGCAAGTATAAGGTATATTTTAGCGTTAGGTACATATTATTATATAAAATTGAAAACGTGACTAAACAGCCTGGATTATCCCTGAATTTTGAACAGTGTTATCGATACGTCCAAAACAAACTTTGAGACATAAACTCACGAACGAGTAATTAAATTTATTCTTTTGTGCGAAAACCGTCGATAACGAATTGATACCATTCGCCTATCGACGTGTAACGACTTCACAAAATTATGATTTCTTTTGTCTACCGTCCCAAGAGAGGGATGATAGCAAGCTTTCATGGTGTGTGTGAGTGTGTGTGTGTGTGTGTGTGTGTGTGTGTGTGTGTGTGTGTGTGTG
>NW_020271560.1:6974427-7019663 GCF_002803265.2 Melanaphis sacchari | reverse complement strand
TGTGTGTGTGTGTGTGTGTGTGTGTGTGTGTGTGTGTGTGTGTGTGTATGTGTTTATGTATATATATGTGGCCGTGTACCACAGAAAATCCGAAATTCACTCGGCACATCCAATATAATATTAGCTCCTCTCTGTCTATCCCTTCTCTTCTCTCCCTGTTTACACTCTAACGTCTTCTCCACTCCTTCCTCAATAAAAGCTCTACGTTTATTGTGTGCGTGTGGAAAACAAAAGCTATCGTACGAGTGCCACTACCTACCGTCCTCTCTATGTCAATACACAATGCGATGGGGGATTATTTATATCCCGTGTAAAACACGACTTTCCTTCTAAGGGATTATTGCTATTGTGGCAAAGCAATACGACGAACAGAAAAAAAATAATAACGAGTACGTATATACATACTACACATATACACATGTATATATATATATATATAGGTAGAAGTATGTAAGTATAAATCATATTGTGACGATTTCAGTGTGTAAATCAAGTGGCGTGCAATTGTAGTTAAGGGTTCTCCATATCCACAGTAATATACGAAACCTATAGAAGAAATAACGCTTGCATGCAAAACTACTATATGAATAACTGCAGAAACAGCTATTTGAAATATACTTCTCTTAATAGAAATTTATTTAATGCATGCGTATATTAAAATATACACTTATGAATATTAAGATTAAATCTATAAGTATATAATATGCACTAGACTTAAGTCCATAAGCTTATTATAAAATTATTAATAATAACAGTAATAAAAAGTCTTTAACTATTACAAATTGAGATATTAAAACAATCAAATTATCCTTTAACGGCGAATGTAAGTGTATACAATAACCAGCTTATCTTATTATTAATTTTTACATATACTTATTACTTATTAAAATCAGCCATTTCACAAGATATCAGCTACTATAAGTGTAATAAAAATGATTTAATATGATATTTTTTACAAGAATTACATTTGTCTGTTTATTTACCACTCATTAAAATTATAATTTTAAGATAGCTGTATTAACAGATAAGATATTGTGCAGGTATAAACGCACAATATTTTATGCGTTTATTTTATAAAAAAAATAAATAATAATAATAATAATATTTATCGCAATGACACACTGTTTATCCTACAAAAAATAATTATAACATTATTAACTAAGTCAATACATTTACTGTAAAACACAATTAAATTCAAGATTAACTGGCTTATAAAACGTAATAGACCAAATGTTTAATATAAAAACAATGATTTCAATATTTACGTAAAAACAATAGTGAATTATAAATAAATCATGCGCTGTTGTTATTAATGTTATTTTACGCCTGTATTTTGAAAATAAGTATAATTAAAAACTTTTACGTAAGCATTAATGTTTGCACTTGCTCTCATAATTTTATTCATTGAGCAACTGCACACCGGAAAAAACAAACGAAAATATTGACTCGGCGTCAAGAATATAGCGTGACAGAATATAAACACAGTAGTTTTGCAAAAATACACTATAAATGGAATATAAATCGTTAATTTGATAATTTTTTAATATTCACAAATTTTTATGATGGTATAATTATAATTTAATATTTACATGTTTATTATCTTTTACGCCTAAACTTTACATTGTAATTTTTGATTATTGCTGTTCAAAAATAAATACAAACAAAAAACAAATAATACGAAGTTTATCGGAATAATACCATGATGGGATTAAGAATAAAACGATGCCACAAGATTTGATGATTACAAATATGCCGCAACACCGTATTTACCGTAAAAAAATTACTACAAAATATTGAGTTATAATAATACTCATAGTTTGGTTTTGAAGTATCCATCGCCTAAATACGCACTGGGATCAATGTTTCATTTTTTTTATTTTTTGCTTTTGCCGTCAAAAACTTTTGCAAACTTTATCGTTCAAAATTTTTACAAACGCTCACACCTTTATTTAGAAACGCGATATCGACAGACAGCAAGGCGCGATACACAGCTTCTAAGTAAATATAATTTAATATGCGATTGAGCGATGTTCAAAACTGACAAGTATAGATATTATAATATTTTGTGATATAAATATTACAACGACGAAAATAGCGATATTTGAAGGGTACATGACGTAAAACTTTTTAGAACTTTGAGCTCAAGAAGCGAATAATGATAATGTATATCATACAAGGTGAACTAGTGAAACAAATTATTTAAAATTTTAAGTTTTCTTGATTATATAGTTTAAAAATAATAAATAAGTTACTATTTAGTAAATATAGAACAATGGATTAGTTAACAACGCGAACTTTTTCGATAAACTGAAACAACATTTGAGAATAAGTTGCAAGCATATTTTTATGGGAAGTGATACACTGTGTAGAAAAAATGTATGGGAAAGATTAAAAAAAGATTAATAGTTACGGTCACATATTGAGGAAATAATTTTTAAAATAAAAACGGCATGTTATGTATTATACTTCATTTAAATGATTTTGATTAGTTATTTTTATTTATAATTGAACTTTGAAATTTTAAGTGTATTAACCATATATATATATACCTACTAACCAACGAAACGTTCAATATTTATACTTCTTTTGTCTGTAAGCTATGCAATACTATTGTTATACACTCTCGCATTCAACAACGACGCCGCTTTAGTCCCTACCGGAAGATTGTATGCGACGAATAGGAAGTTTTTGTTTGCTCACACTCTCTGCAGCTGGTTTTCAATTCCCATTGGTCGTAAGTCGGGTATGATAAAAACTACAATAATGTATGTTTGTCAAAGAAATGATGTACACAACTGGAGAGGAAACTGCAAAAACCCGCAACGGTTTCGAAAAACCTACGTCAAAATATCCGCCGCAATGTCTCTTCTTACCTTAAGAAACAGCAACTGATCTTCTGCAGACGACTCATCGTGTTCGGTAGTTGCAGCAATTGTGGACACGGCTACTATATTGCTGCACCTTTCACTATCATCATCAGTGACATTTGCGCTCGACATCGCACTAATAATTGTCACTACCGCCCACACCACCACGAGGTCACGCAATCCATCATCGATGATTCGGTGGTGGCGGCTGCAACGCAACGGTTCTTTAAAACGCACGTACAATACGACAAAATATAATATTAGTTTTCACAAACCAAAAGGAACTATATTTTATAAGTTATTATTAAAATGTGTACAAACTCTCAGACGAACGACCTTGGCCAAGATGCTTCATGCCATTATTTTTATTTTATAGAGAAACAGCTTGGGTATACATATATATATATATATACGATTATATTATGGTAAATATTATGCGTCACGATTAATTATTAAACAAAAACGCAAAGTTGCAAAAAAGAAAAAAAAAAAAGAAACAAATTATACGTTGCTGAAGCGCAGCTGGTCGAATAATAAATTATACAAAATTAGTTTAAATTATTCATTTATAAGAATATAGAGTTTCTGTAGAATGACTAAAATTATATTTTTTTCTTTTTAAATGTTAGAAATAAAGAAATAAAACCATGTGAAATTCATGTTTGGTATGCATAGTTTGAAAATAACACTAGCACAACATAAACATCCAATTATATTGAAATAACTTTGATTTCCGTCATCATTGATACATGAAAATATAACAGTATTAAGATCCAAATTGCTAAAATTTTAAACGCTATAAAAATATACATACGCATAAACACTATATATCGTAGGTACACATAGTAGGTATAAAGTTATTTATACAACAGATATATAGAAGAAATAAAACAATAAAAAAATAAAAAAAAAATGGACATGAGGACTGTACCAATATTTATTTTCTATATATTCCACATAAAAAAATACATACTGTGAATTTAAAAAAGATTTTTAGGATCTTAAAAGAAACATACAACAAACCGTGTCATAAAACATTTCGCAAGATAAATAATCTAAAGATTTACGCATTTCACAAACGATTCAGAAAGAAAAATTACAAAGAGACGTGTCCGAAAGAAAATACACATACCTATCTCGAGTTTATTTCAATCTTTTTTCCTAGAATGCTTAAAAATTATACTATGCACTCAATAATACAAAAAAAAAAAAAATAAATAAATAAACAACGTCAACAGTCAACATTAATGATCGTTAGTTGCAATTTTAAAAAAAAAATTCTATGTAATAAACTAGAATTGGATCATTTTCAAACGAATTTTAAACTTTTAAATCCCAGTATTATTTTTTTATTTTTTTTAATCTAATTTTGATATTTAAATGTAAAATAAAATTATTTTACTAGGTACTTTGAAAATAATTTATAAAAACCACTGTTGTCATACTAATTAAAATCATAATCCAACAAAATAATATAAACACACAACACATTTTTAACATCACCTTGATATGTGTATAATTGATCAACACATTTTTATTTAAAGTATCAATTCATCTGAATGAATTTCGTCGCAGAACTATTGCCATATTCCTAAGTTTCTGACAAGTATCAAAAATTTTAATATACATCGTATTATATCAGAATAAATAATTAATACTATTTTTAATTTTTGCCAAAAGCTTTAACATGTATAAATATTAATATTTGACCCATATAAACAAACAATTTTTACCTACGTCATAAAGCGAACTAACCGTGTGTAACATGTGCGTGTAACAACAACTTAAATTTGGCATTTAACATTCATATTTTAATTGACATTTCCGTAGTAAAGAAACAATAGTCAAACACGTATAGAACGATAAAAAAAATAACACTGAATTATTAGCAGAGTTTAACTGGTAAAAAAAAATATTCAAAACAAATTACCGCTGTTTGTGTTGAATTCCAAATTAGGTAGACACTATAATTATATGAACGCAATGATTATTAGAGAACACGATGGACGGATTTAAAAATACGTTCGGTAATTGTGTTTTCTTAGAATAAAAATGAGAAAGAGCAGGGAGCGGAAAATCTTGTTTAAGAGACATTAGTCCAAGGTGTCACCCTCGCCGATCTACCACAACCAACACCGTAATTTATATATAGATATAAACAAAAAAAGAAAGAAAAGAAAAGAGGAAAATGTTCGGTTCGTTTCTCCGATTGTTTTTCACGTCACGACCGGCGAAAGGGAAGAGTAGACACGGAGGCAAAATATGGTGTCCGTTCAAAGTGGATTACTGCACCGCATCGACCAATTTCGCTGTCTATTTATCAAACAGCTGGTTTTTCTGTGTGTATATATACAATACACATATAGGACGTCGATGCGACGGTAGAATACTATAATTAAACGAGGGGTAGTTTTCCGGTGTTTTTTAATCCTCACGTAGGTACGTGCGTGTGTCTCATCTCTATATATTATACGCACACACAAACAAATATATTGAGTTTGTAAGCGTAGATACGCACGTATAGATATAAATAGACATATTCGGTGCGTACGGATGTACATCCTTTCGAAATACTATCGTTGCACATATATATATAAAATACGTATACATACACACAATACAATATTTCAAGAGTTGTACACACAGGGCACGCGGGACATGGAATCCTCTTTTGCAGCTTAGCACCTTTTATTAAGTAAACTGCCTTCTCTTCCTCGCAATGGATACAGCAGTCCTGCTGCTGCAGGGTGAAAAACATGGACTCGAGCGGTGTGCGAAACAGCTAGCGGATGAATATATGCGGAAAGGTCGCAACGTGTTGTTTGCCAAACGCCAAGTGTTCGCACGTGGACCGCATACAAATTAGTACTTTTGCAACAGTCCCGCGTTGCCGACGTCCCGACTTCGATGCAAAAGTGCACAGGATGGGATTGTGAGTAGGCGTGGCGGACGAATAAGGGGTGAAATGACCGTCGCGTGTTGGACGTGCGTTAAGCTCATTGAAAACGAACGGACCGCCGTCGAATCATCAGCGTGAGGGCGACCTGCAACGCGTCTTAAATGAAACTCGTGGTAAACACGGTGATAATGATATTACCCACCGAAATTGAACGACCGTTACCGGTAGTAGTGGCGATGAGCGCGGATTGTATACGGTTCCAATTAAAAGAAGGTCGTAACCTACCTCGTACTACGCGCTTGCTGCTATATACTCTATATACAATATTATGCTACTATATAATACATACTACACAATTCAAGTAGATACGGTTCACTTTACTGGTACTATACAATGTTTGCTGAAAGTACTCCAAAAACAGCGCGTTATGTTTGAACATTTTAATAGTAAGGTATACAAAACACTCAAGCAGTTTTGAGATCCTCGTCTTTCTTTGTTTTTAATTCAATTATATACAACTTGCTAGGTAGTCATGTTCCTCTAATTTTACTTGCAGCACTCTTCATTATACACAGGTAAACACTAGCTATAACTTGTATTCATATTTATTATATGCACATAATACTTTTTTTTAAATTTATGAGCTGTCTGCACTTTGTGCATCAGCAATGCGATCAATATCTGAGTTGGGGAAGTTCAAGTGTTTAAATATTAACCAATAAGACTTTGGTAGAAAAAAAAATATGAGGTATCGAGACAAAATAAATCTGAAATGACTTTATTTTGTAATATTACATATTATACAATAACGCGAAATAATTAAAAAATAAATTTAACATATAAATATATAAAACAATTATAGATGAACATAATAGTATATCCAAACAGAACAAAAGAAAATAAGCATCAATATATGAAATAAACAAACAAAAATTAATTATATAAATATAATATATTTAAGTGTACGCATACGTAAATTACCTTAGAAGATTGTCCGTATCTTAAAACATTTACAAAGCTTTAAAATATATTTTAACAATTAAAACTTACAGTGAAACTTTAAAATACATTTTATTGACATGACGATAAATTAAAATCATATTAAATTGTCATCATCAATCAATATTAAACTCACGCTTTGAATAAAATCGTATAAGGTAATAAAATAAAATTGTTCAAAAATAATAAGTTTAATTATATTATTATCCACATTTAATATTTTATTCCATCTTTTTTGTCATTTTTAAATATCATCAGTCATCACATTATTAATATTATTTATATTATACTGATATTTTACATATACAGGTAACTTTGGTTAGTTTTAACTTATAATACGTAGTCATTATTATAAGTATATTATTATTATGGTCGTAACAATAGTTAATTGCATTTTCGTATAAAAAACACACGAGAGTAGGTGAATTGCCTATACGATACGCCGCGGAATAACAGCCTACTCGCAGTACTAACAGTTATTACATTTATAATGTTCTAAATTTATATTGTATTATATTCCTCACACAGTACCGTCCAATATACTCAACACTATGCACAGTTTTAAAACTTCCAATTTTATCAATCTAATAAATATAAGAACATTTTTGTCTCATCATAAACATCTCGGTTAATCAGTAATATCAATAGAGTATATTTATCTACACAACATTCGATAATAATTACACTCATACTATAATTACACTAAAGAAATAAAATTAGTGACACGGTGCTGAAATTTTTTTTTTTTTAATATTGATAAAGATCAAATAAAATAAATATACTACTATTTATTTATAAATTTAGTAAATTTTAACAGATATTTGTTAGTGAAACTGTTGAAATTTAAGTAATCATATTATATCAGATGGAAATCAAAATTTGATTAAATAATTATATGAAATAAGTCATAAAAATTAACACACTAGAAATTTTCGAAAATAAACATATAATAAAATAGTAGTTAGCTAATAATTGCGGTTATATTAATTAATAAATGTATTAAGTAGAAAATTAAAATAAAAAACATAAACTACAAGTACTATTACATATACATATACAAGCGTAATTTAACATAAATAAACGAATTTTTACGTTGACAAAGTTACTATTTCTCTTTTAACCGTTTACAATTTTACAGATTTATAGTTTTAGTATTAAATGTGTGTATTCAACTCACTTTTATCATAAGTCACACTAAGTTTATTTACATTACATACAGTATTAGTAGGAGATTCAATACACCCGACAACGTTAATCAAACTTGGAAAATCGTAAAAAAATTTTACAGCACAAAACTTTTACTAGAGCGGAAAAACCCTTTGGTTCTTTGGGTAATAAACCCCACATACGACAGTCTAACCATAAATCAATACATCCCCTAGAAACCCGTATAAAGACCTTAAGGCTAACCCAGTGAAAGGATACTTTTATCATCCTATTATCTCAAAAGTTCTTTAAGTTATTTACTAAAAAAATTATATATAATACAAAAAACTAAACATGAAACATATATTTTTAGTTTTACGAAACAAGTTTAAAAAATGTACATACTTACCTTAAACTATTATTTACTATAAATCATTAACTTATTTATTCTAATTAATATTTGTGTTAATGAATAAATAAGAATAATGTGTAATGCATATATAATATTAATATACAATATAAATTCTTCATGAAATAATAAAAAGAACTAACCAAAATTATAATTTAATCTATTGAAACTAATAAATCTAATTTTGAATGGCCTAATTAATTTTCTGTCATATGTAAATACATTATGATTAATAATAATTGAAGTAACTATATCATATTTGTAGATAAGTGAATTTTATACTGTATCAACATCTCAATATATTACTAAATAAAATATGTACCTACCTACCTATTATATTTTCAAATTGTCGGGATGAAATAAAAAATTCGATTTTTTAGTTTAGTTTAATATTCAAAAAAAAAACAATGAGCTAGTGCATTATTAAAATGTAATACGACAAGTAGGTAGTCACGAAACAATTAATTTACCGTCTAATGAGTATAGTAAAGAATTTTAGTTTTAAAAATTTTACACGGCATCTCTTATTTTAAAATACTTAAAATATAGCATTTATAATATATTATATCTGTAAATACATCACATATTGTTGTTTAGAGAAGTTTATGTCCTGTATCCATCATAATTTTACAAATATAAATCATCCGTCTTTTTTTTTTCATAATTTATTTGCTAATGTCCTAGTTATTGTTTGATTATTTTGTTAACATTTGAAAATCATATGATTAAAAGTATATTAATTAGTATAAACATATATTGATAATCTATTTTAAGTTATGCAAAGAACATGTTTTTACATTTTAACACATACAAAAAAAAAACATTTTAAAATATATTCCTGGCAATACATTTTTTTGGCATCACACGATTCTAGGTCAAGTGTATGAAGGGATGGAAAATAGGGATGTTGAACATTAATTTTTCAACTTGGAGTTAACATCGGAGAGCTAAAAATACATGATTTCTGTACACAAGCTTTTTATAAGATTGGATATTTATCACGTATTGAAGTATGTACAAAACACGAATAAAAAATTGAGAAAAAACTTTTTGCCGCTATGGTTAGGTATGTAATAATATCCCGATTTATAGCAATAGTTATGTTAAATAAAATGTGTAAAAACAAAACAATAAATCATAATTATACTTATAACCTAAATTATAATATAATATACATAAACGTTTCAATGAAACATTAAAAGCAAAAAAACTGTGTTCACGCATAACGTTATAGTTGTTAAGTCATAGCTGGATAATATATGACATACATATATGTCATACCTATACGTAAACATAATATACATAATTGTACATTATTGATACACACAGCACAATATAACACAATGGCTATTTTAATTCATCAATTTTCAACAAAATCACAACGAGAAATCGTTTTAAGTTAGGTTCAAGTCCGAAGAGACAAAAGATAAACAACAACAACAAAAAAAAACAATAGTGTAATTTATTTCTCCTTAGGGCCAAATAACCCAAGTGGAAAACAACACGAAAACAGTAATAAACATAAGTCTTTTTGAAGGAAACGTTTGTCACTTTTTAAAAGCTCTCTTAATGATAACGTTAATGGAACCATAAGTGCACTATTAAGTCATTATAAATAGGTATCACTATTGATACCAACTACATATTAATTATGGAAGTTAATATCCATTAAGGTCAAGTAAAAGGGACTTTTGGATATTTAACTAGGAATGTTTTACTGTGAGAAATATGTATATCATACTAGTTATATAATATAAATTAAAGACTACGTCAATATTTTTATAAGATATTTCCCGTTCGCAAAATATTAAGCAAACACGATAAAAAATTGATACAATGAAAACAATAAATACATCAGTAGACATAAGATATTGAATATAAAGAGGAAATTATTTTCCCAAAAAGATTTTGTTGTCTTAAACAAATTACGTCGACACGAAAGACATTTTTATTAAAATATATTGAAATAAATGTAAAAATATTTTACAGTTTTATGTCATAATTTTAAAATATGAAGTAGAAACATAACTCTATATTATTGATTTCTTTGAAGTCTTTAATGAGTAATCTAATTGCAAGGAATGTTTTTTATGTTTTGGTAAAAGTTTCAAAAATAACCAAAAACTCATGATTAACAGGGTGAATACAATTCAAGACGTTTATACAGTCTAAAAGTTTTTTGGGCACGTGTTAAATTAATTAACTTCTGTTTTTAGCCTTCGAGCCTTTGAAAGCAAAGGAAAAGTTCGTTCAATCATAGTTCTTGTTTTCGCTCGCAGCATTTTTATATACTTATACTGTCGTCAAGTAACAACTCACACACCAACATATAACTTGCTTGCAAGTATTTGAGGGTTTGATATTCTGATGAAAATGTGTATGGGCTACTAACTGAGAGATGACTGACGACTAACTGAAATGGACTACCGTCGTGTTCACTCAACCGCGTCTGTATTCGCAATAGGCTTTTAGAAATGACCGAAGGCGATTTTTTGCACACTACGTTCCAAGATTCGATTTAGGTGAGTACTATTACTACTGATAATACGAAATTTGATATCCTCTTAATAGATTTTTTTTTTTTTAAGTATGATATTTTAAATAACCGATCAATTGAATAATAAAAATGTACACACATAAAATATATTAAATAATTAATTAATAATTATTTTATGTTATAAAACATGAAATACTGTTCAATAACATATTAAGTTAATTTGCACTCTAATGTTCTTAACATAACTTATTTTACAATAAACAGAAAAATAATCGACTTACTCGACTAATCGACTTACCAACTCATTAGAATTATGTTAACTGCCTAATATGCCATATCTGTCGATCTGGGAATGACAGTTTTATAAAATAATTCAAAAAGAAAAACAATATGTGAATAAAATACATCCGAAGGTAGAAACTCAAACGTACATTAAATTATGTAAACGCATGCGCGTATGCTACGACCTAAAAACAACGTCTTACGTGGATCTTTTAAAACATTAAACCACAGCTAAGAAAATCGTATACAACTTACCGTGAGATTTAAAAACATTTATATTTTCAACTAACATCACGTAGACAAGTCAGCGAGTTAATTTCTCCTGAGACTGATTCCGGTCGAAGAGCTGACGGATTCAATTTTCCACAAATCTCAAGACTTTTAATCAAAAATACTATATGATTTTTAATTTAAAAAATGATCAAATTAAGTATATACTGATTAATAAATAAATAAAAAATTATAATAATACCTAATTGTCAAAAATTACGTATTAGAATATGATTATTATTTTAATACAAAATATTGGTGAAAACAAATTGTTTAAGTAGGTACTACATTTTTTTTTTTTTTTAATATACATTTTTAATCCAAACAAAAAAGACCAATACAAATTAAGCCATAGAAAAATCGGTATTATTTTTAAGCTTCAATCTAAATCTGTAATTCCACATTCTAAATTATTACCCATCATAAGTGTATAGGTATAAAAATCACCTAGCCTATATATATAAAATAATTAAACTAAGTAGGTAAATGTTATATGTATATTGTATATAATACATTGTATACATATATTATTCCTATATAAAATAAGAGCTAAATTATTTATTAAAAAATAATAACAATAATGATTAACTTGTATTACACGCTAAACTACAGTTCAAAACTTTTATTTTTTATAAATAAAATCGGACTTAAACTCTATGCAAACTAATTAATAATAATTTAGAATGAAAAAATACGGAAAAATATAGTTATTTTTCTAAAAAGAATAAAATTTAATTTGATGAGTCTATAAAAAAACCGATTTTTGATTTTAATATAAGTTTTAAATAATAAATAAATTTACATGATATTAGATATTTTTATAAGAGTTTTTTATTAGTGATAGTATTATTTTAATGAATGTACCTATAATATCGGCATACAAAAAGCATCTTGACAAAGGTAATATAAATGTCAGTCTAAAAAAAAAATAAAAATAACTATTTGTTAATTTTACCAAATATTCATGTTTTGAAGATAGTGGTTGTCCCATGATGGTGTAGTTGTAATGTCAAACAGTGATTAAATGAATTTTATAATTACAAGTCGTCATATTAACAACAATATAATATCATATTTACAAACACACAAACTGCGAATTCATTCATGAATAATCATAGTAGTAAAAACTAAAAATACGAGAATTTACGTTGCACGACAACACCACACGCTTAAGTACGGGCGAACGACTGCGGCCGTTTCGGGACGGTGACGTTTTAGCGGTTGCCTGTCTGTCTGCGTGGACGGCGCAAAATCCGCGCCGCTCAGTTTCCGCCCACTATACCTCTTTTCCTCACCTCATCACAAAAACCTCCCAGTGAACATATAAATAAATATTTAGAACGAAACATTCACAGTTATTACTATCATTTAAATATCATCACAGACTGATTTTATTAGTATAATATACGAGTAAAAGATAAAAATGTTTCTATAATTGACATATATTATTATATTATTATGATATTAAATATGATCCCACGTATTCAACTACCTATTAATAAAATAATAAATTATTTAAAAATAAGTTTCACAAAATAAACTATTATGATTATATTTAAAAATAACAATAATATACAAACTGCATTAAACTTTAAATGTAATCTTATCAATTATTAATTATGCATGTAATTCTTAGATAAATTATTTATAAAACCACACTAAATTTCAATAAATGTTTGATTAAAATGTTATTAATTACGAAAATATTATTTAGATTTCATTAAATTTCATCGAATTTTTAAGAAACAATTATTTTTAAAGAATATAGTTAGTTATATATATTAATTTCTGAATCTAAATTTTACTATAACTAATTAAATATTCAAACATACAATCTTTACTAATTATTAAGTACATAAATAAATATTAAATATTATTTCCACAATAATTTAAAATTGTAAGTACATATTATTAAAAATTAAATACATATAAACTTTTGTAAATCGATGCTACAATCTTTATAGAATATTACTCGTATTTATCTCGGTCACAGATATTTTTAAGATAAAGAAAAATATAATAATTCAGTATAAGTTGTTAAAAATCAATTTATAAAAACTTTGAAAAAAACTACTTAAAATAAATACGAGCCACGGGGTATCATCATAGCCAACAAAAGATATGGTTAAGTTATTTTTAAGGCAAAATAAAACATGAACTCTATTATTTCCACTAGTGAAAAGTTATTTTTTCAAATATGTAAAACTATCTATACGTTTTTTATCATATACTTTTTGAAAACGCAAACTATAAGGACTGTTGTACTAGATACATTTTATTACTCAAACATTAATTTTAATGCCATTATTGTTACTTCAACATTAAAAATGGTATAAATTTAACTATTCAATCATAGGTTTATAGATTTGTTTTTCAATAATACATTAACAAAATAATAATAAATTATGAGTAATTATAACAATTCAAAATATGTATAAATAAAGAAATAATTAAGTTTATTATTTTTTGATGATTTAATGTTTGTAAAAGAAAATACTAAATGTGTAACTAAATTATATTTATATTTTTTATTTTTAAACTAAAATTATATATTAGTTGTAAAAAAATAACAATGCTTATTTTAATTTTCATATAAACTAAATATAATGAAGTTAATTTCAAAAACAATTTTATATATTATATGATATGATACATAAATGTATTAATGTCTATTAAAGAGGTTTTATAAAATAAAATATCTGAACAATACTATATTTTTTTTTTATATTATTAAAAATATTAAAATTCGATTCATGGCAGTTAGAATAATAATTTTAATAGTATTCAGAAGTTCAAAGTATTCAAAATTATAGTTTATTTACCATGATAAATAAATAAAAGATTTATTGTATAAAACATTTTAGTACGGTTCAATAACTAAATAATATTTAAACAAATGTATTTGTTTATGATTGATAAACGTTGACAATCAATAGTTAATCAGAGAACACATAATAATGAAGCCAATATACATACAATATACATTAAAATTTACATTATGTAGATAGGAATCTAAGATAATTTATTTCAACCGAGTTATTCTTTTCTTTTTCTGTAACATAGATAATTTAAGTCCAGTAGAACCCATCTTGAATTCTTAGCTTTAATACTATAGTGAAAT
Source organism: Melanaphis sacchari (assembly GCF_002803265.2). Taxonomy (NCBI): domain Eukaryota; kingdom Metazoa; phylum Arthropoda; class Insecta; order Hemiptera; family Aphididae; genus Melanaphis; species Melanaphis sacchari. Next base: position 7,005,173 of record NW_020271560.1, on the reverse strand, counting down.
AACTATTATCAAACTTGCATTTAAGAATACCATCTGCGTTTGATTATTGACTTGTTAACAATATTAAAATATATTTATTTATAACAAATTATAATATTTTACATACTCATTACTTGCATAAAACTTTAATTATCTTAAACAAACACAGATATTATTTTAAGTTAAATAATAAAGTTGATTAAAATAATTTAAATTGAATATATAGGTCAATAAGTTAATTTACTTTTAAATTAAAGCTTATAACCAAGCATTAATTTTACTGAATGACAATTTGATATATAGCAAATATGTCAAAGACAGAAAAAAAATAATGCACCGACATCCTTTTAAGTTAACTTTAAAACAATTAGCTTCCTGCCAAAATATGCACATTAATGGAACAATTAAAACAACAAATTCAGTAAATTAGTTTAGCTATTACATATAAAATCGTATAAATAGCTATCTCATTATTTTTTTTCAATAAACTCACACATCATTTAATGAAGGGATGGAATTATCAATGAGTATCAAGGTATAATTCTGATAAGTAAATAATTTTTATTTTATGTCGTAACTGTTTTAAAGATATATTAACAGATCTAAAATTATATAAAAAAAAAAAAACTAAAATTTAATTTGCTCAGATTACAAAAAACATGTAAACATTTATACCTATTCGTTTTTTTTTATAAAATTTATGAAATATCACAACCTTTCAACAAACAAGTTAAAACTTATACACGCTAAGAATATTTATGTTTACAAAACGTTACCAGAAAACTAATATTTATGCAATGCAAAATAACCATATTACCAGTAATGCAGTGGCCAATTCAGTTTAAAACAACGACCCGTATAGAAGTTTTACAAACACGCAATGTGTCTGGCCTCACGATTTGCGGACGCTTGGCATTCAATTAAAAGTAATTATAATAATTTTACGTAGGTCTACTAGTAACTACCGTTTCATTTGCACTAGTTAAGCCCAATAAAATCGACTAGGTTAAGAATACAATTTTACAAAATTGGCTTTGTAAGCAATTTATTACGTTTACTAATTTAATGTTTATGAGGTAATATTTTAGGAATATGTTTGTGTTGAATAAAACTAATTTATATTAAAACATTAATTGGTATTCAATCAAAATTAATCATACACAAATTTTGAAGAAGTAGTAAAAACTTTTTCTAAGAAGTTTACTAAAAATCTTTTCTTTTTTTTTAATTATTTTGTGTTTACTATGATTTTATAAATTGTATTTTATGCTTGAGCGACGATAAATCTTAAATAGCAGAAACTAACACAATGTAATAACAACAATATTAATTTTAATAGATAAAATATTATATTATTCAATATTTTAAAGATATCATCTTTTTTTTAAATTAAAATGTTATATTGAAAACTATTGGTGCGTTCCAAAACTTATAATATTTAGACCGTCCATCAGAATGAACCGCAATAAACTTCCTATAGATTATATAGCGCTTTGTATGTATGTGCTGCAACAGCATAATGTCACTACCGCGGAATACCATGAGAGTTGAGGTATTATCAAAATGATTTATTAAAGGCATTACTAGTAGTAACTTTTGGTAGATCTTGGTTATAGTATTTTTTTTATTTTCCCCTCTATTATGTTTTATAGCTTCATATAAATCAACCAATCATATACACATTACTCCGCTGGTAGCCCAGGAGTAAGGTTTTATCAATAAAAAATTCTTAGCACAATTGTTTTTTAATTAGTTGTGATAAGTTATTATTAGTTAGTCTATTATTAACTTTTAAATATAATTAGTATCATAAATGTCAACTAAAAATTTATTTTATACGTTTACTAAAAATTTGAAACTACTTATATTAATTAAGGTATTTTAGAGAAGTATTCCTATTTTCAAGACATACAATATTATTTTAAATAAAAACTATTCTATAATAAAAGGACGATAAAAAAAAAAAGTAATTTTCTTTAATATTACAATATATTACTGTTATTTTAAACAGTTTAAAAAAAATAACAATTATTTACCTTACCGAATACATTATTGATCAATGAAGTAATAATATTAAATTACACTCAACTAATAAATATACAGTTAAGTATAAAATTGTTTGTATTTTGTAACTTATTTTTATTATTATTGCGATAAACTCTAAAATGTTCTGTAGTTGTATAACATTGTTTGTATATTATGTGCGCACACTTTTTCACAATTAAGATGAAATGCCCGTCAGTCTATTGACAGATGATTGCGAGCGTGGCTTTTTGTTCGAGGGGACGAATTGGTAATGAGAAATAATGAAGACGGATTCCTAGTGGAAAATCGGTAGTAGTTAATCCATTAGGCCGACTATGGTTTTTCCTGAAATAACGATGTTTAAATTCAATCTTCTGCGTGTATCTTTTAAAACATTCAGTCACATCAATCTTCTGAATGACGCGGCTTTCTAACAAAAGTCTCAAATCCTATCAACAATCAAGCAAAGCATGATGTTGGCCGATGAGTTGTAACAATATTTAATAACTTTAATAGTTAAATAATAATATTATATCGTTTATTACAAAATACAGCATAATAGCTACTAAAAACGAACATTTCTGTAATTTACATCTGACAATGGTATAATGGAATAAAACTATTATAAAGCAATATAAATCAGGGTAATCGATTGAAAAAAGAACTCTTATAATTAATAAGAAAGTTAGAATTTGAAGCGTAATCTCAAAATATAAACATGACAATATTTTTATCTATTCATATAATAAAGCTACCACCTCTAAATATTAATACATATATAAAAACAAGAAAAAATAAAATAAAATATTATATAAGAGGGACTATGAGAACAAATTTCAAAAATATGAAATTATTTATTACGTTATTGCAAACATTAAAAAAAAAAAATAAAGTGATTCAAAAACTCAAGAAAACCCATTTAATATACCATGATTGGGTTTTCTTGAGTTGAAATTCTATACATAAAAATAAAAACACAAACAAACATGTAAAATATAATGTCTATTTATAATAATCCAAGTTATTAAACTCGGGAATTTCATAAGAAAATAATTATCAATGAAATTTCCACGTAAATTCTTTACACATATTACGTGTTACAAAAAAATAATAATCAATAATATGTTACTCGTTTATTCAAGCAGATTACTGAATAACATTTATGTTATTTAAAATAAGAATAAATACTTCTATTGAGAGCTTCAGGTATACTAAAAATATATTATTTTATTAAATTAATACTATATTTAATATTAAACTACTAGTATTATATATTTTTAAGCAATTAATGACTAATTAAAATAAGATTATATATTTTAATAACTCGTCATTTTACAAATGTTTTTGATTAAATTGTAGTATTTAAAGTTAAATGTACTATCAAATAAACAAAAAAAAAAAAAAACCAATTAACAAAATTTAAATTATAAAAATTGTTTTTATACAAGACCATAAAAATTTTATCTATGATAATATCATGGTTTCTAGTAAAAGAATAATTTTAGTTTATGGATTTAAAATACAGTTTGGAATGTACTTTTATGTGTTAATAAACATTACACGACACTAAATTCTCTACCATAGCTAAACTATGATTATATCAAGTTGAAGAAAATGTATGAATAACTTTAATAAAACTTACGCAAACTATTTTTTGAAAAATATGACAATTTTTACAGTTATATTCAAAGTTGTATATTTTCACGATTCGAATTTTTCAAGTCATCGCAAACAATAGCACACAAAAAAAAACTATAAATTTTCAAGAACAAAGAGTAAGCAATAATTTCTACACACTTTACACTTCTATAAATCGACGCCTAAAGCCAATAAGTCCGTCAATAGCCATAAATATCACCATTTCGCGGTACTCAGAAAAGGAATATATATATATATATATATATCTCATACACAACATAAAAGCACGCGCAGTGTTCGTATACTTTCGTTTTGAAAACACTTAGCAAGAAAAACTTCACAAAACGTAGGGAAGAACCAGATGGGTTTTATTGACTTAGACTAAAGTACGAGGAAAATGTATGTGAATTTATAATAACTGATAGAAGTTATTCACCTACAAGAAATAAAATATATAAAAAAAAAAAAAACAAAGATGAGAAAACAGTTGGGCTGTCACCGAGTGTGGAATATATTGTAATATTATGTACATTTTTGGAAGAATTCCAAATAACTGAAAGAATACACATCATCTATATGCCAGTTATGCGTATCCGAAAGGATGAAAGAAAATCGTACAAAGTAGCAACTGACAAGTATGATATATTGTATAATTAAACAAGTACATAGTACTAATTGTGTTGATTTTCACAACACATAAAACAAAACATTTTTTGAATTAAATATATATAATACCAGTTGCATCGGGAATATCCAATTTAGTACCTATTTATTCTTAATTTAATACAAACACCAATAATTTATACTTATACTATTTCCAATATAAAACTGTCTGATTAATTATTAACATTAAAGCTAACAATAACTCGCTCATAAATTATTAGGAAACTCGGTAAAAAAGTATAATTTAATAAATTATAAACATTAAAATATTTAATTAAGTATTTATAATTAATTTTATATATAATTATAATAATTAATAATAATAATATAACTATATAATATTAATTAAAAAATTTTAATTTTTAATTCTCCTGTGAACTTAAAAAAAATGTATACCTAATGAATACAAAAAGATATTCAAAATCAAACACATAGCACGTACAACTAGATAATTAATGAAAATAACTGTTATACAATACTATAGTATACTTAAAGTATTAGATAATATTAGGTACACAAATTTATTTATTTTAATTATCATAAATGCTGTTAGTACTTGTGCTTTAATTTTAAAATATTATCATAATATTATAATATTTTATTAAGAGTTTATTATTTATTAAATGTTAAAAATATGCTTGATCCACTGTTATAGATTCTAAAGCAAAAAAGAAGTTATTTATTTTACAAAAATGGATTTTTATGCTGCACACTTTGGAGCGGTAAAAATCCCAAAAATTCCATCAATCAACCAGAAAATGTATACACGATATTCAAAAAAAGGTAACTTTTCACTTTTTCAGATGCAAAAAGATTTTTATAAAATAAATAATATAATAGATAATTATAAAAAGAAAAAAAAATAATAGCAATAACAATTTAATAAAATCTAGACCAATTAACGAATATACCGCCGATATGTTAATCGTGGTTAAAAGGTAAAAATTAAATTAATTTTTGAAATTTGTATTTATTAAATTATGTATATTTGTAAATAATGCTTATTGAAATTTCATTTACATAATAATTGTTTACGATAGTATAATAATATGATTTATTAATTTATATTAACCAAATAAAAATGTTTAGAAGTCCCATTTTAACGAATCATAAGGGTGAATATTTTGAATGTAATTTCATATTATAGTATACCCAATCCCTATGACTACGTGTGTTCAACCGAGTTTTGGGTATCGTAAACTTTAACCCCTTTAATCCTATGACTGCACCCAAGGTTTTCTACCATTACACAACCTCCATGCAGGCTAGTAATTAATAGACGACATTTCGGACTCTGAGATAAAGTCCCATTGGTACGCATTGCAGGCGTCGTTGATGTTTTTCCTCCTTTAGTCTTTACCCTAGGGCCTAGAGGACTCACAAATACAAGACCAAAGTTTAACATACAAAATCGAAACTAACCATAGTTACAAAATCTTGCACAAAACATGTACATATAAGAGGTAAGCAAACATTGTATACTTACGTCATTTCTAAACAGTGACATGTATACTTAATTTTTTCGCAATAAATAAATTGACATAATCACAACAACGAAAACATTTCATAAAGTAAAAGGAATAGTAATTATTTTTGTAATAAAACAAATAATAATGGAATTTTAAATTAAAATTGTAATGCTTTTTGCGTAGATGATTTCCTGAACACCTCGAAAAACATTATCTTTTTGTAATATATTAGGTATAGATGGAATATAGTATGGGAAATATAATGACGATTAATAATAGCATAATAAATACTATTGCATCATGTAAATTCTACACGGACCATATTTTCATCTCTCCGTATTTTATGGCGTTTACTCTGATAAACGTGCTTTTTGTTTACATTTTGGTAATAACCTTATCTTTCTGAGTATATCAAAGCCATAAAATTAAAATTAACTCATTATATCATCGTAATTTCTAAAAATTCTCAACTAATATGGAAAATTAATATCTCAACAAAGGTAAACAGATTTTACAATATAAAAATAATAAAATAATATTAATTTATATCAATAAACAATATTTTGCATTTATTAAAATCGAATCTAATAAAGAAACTTAACATAATAAAACATATTTCAATACAAAATTGCTATATAGTTGTTTTGTTTCATTATACTTAGGATCTTGCTCAAAGTCTCATTCTTTGGGATAAATGTCAATTCATATTAGGTTTACTATTTGTTCACGTTTTTCAGCGTAAACTAAATGAATAAGCCAATAAGTGTATAACATTTTACCGGAATGATAGAAATTGACCTAACAAGGTAAATCGCATTACTGTTATTGAAAATCGTTCCCTAGTGGTTAGCAATCAAAACTGAATTGAAACAAACGTGTTTAAGAAAAGAAAAACGTATCACCTAGACGCTACATAGTAGATTACCAGTCTTGAACTATGTATCTTTTCCTAGAAGCATTTTATCTAAATTAGTCAAGAGTATAAAATAAAAAAATATAGTACACATTACTACCCTTATATTATTTCTTTCCTTTAAGCTGCGATTTGTCTAACCCCGAAACCCTAAAAAAATACACAAGCGCGCGCGCGTACGTTAAGCACCAACTCCATCTACAGGATCGAAGCCAGTCATTTGTTCTTCCGTTTTTTATGAGGTCTTGTAGGGGCTTTACGTATGCCCCGAGGGATTCAAGAACTGTCATGTTTATGCAACAAGACAAGTTCTAAATCTAACTTGACGCTACATAAGTATATACACACATTTGAGTTACATGTATTTGTTCTAAAAATTATTTCACAAAAAACTCATAAGAAAATCTAATATATGATCAAAATATTTTTTAAATTAAAAATATTAATTATATTTATTTTACCTATTACAAATTTACAGAACCAAACACTCAAACCTACAAATTTAAAAACAAAAATATATTACTTTCAATTAAATTTAATTAATTCATAGAGTTAGAGTACTTTCATATACCAACCTATATGTAAATAATTATATAAACAAATGATGTATGCTAACATTATCATTTATAAAAACTAAACATATATAATTATATCATAGTTGAATAGTTTCAAAACTAGCCTAGAAATAAATAAAATTAGTTATACAAAATAGTAAAGAGTACAAAATAAAAAAAGACGCCAGACGTTAATAAAAGCAAACAGTATATATACTTTGGCAACATTCCAGTTGGAGCTTAAACTGTTTGAGGATAATGTTAATCCCCCAGGTGCACAGTACACAGATGATGTCTAAATCCGTACATAAGTAGAGTTTTCCAGGACATATTTACTTACTGAAATATTCATTTTTATTAAAATGTAGAACCCTTTAAAAATATATTTTCAAAAGATTTTTTTTTAAAGGAAACAGAAATTTAAAGTTTAATAATCGAATTTAACTTATAAAATAACATAAGTATACATTTCATCTATTTAACAAAAAAATTATTAAGTTTAGTTTCTACAATGACACTGGAAAAAATATATTAAAATGTTTATATACTTTTTAGTCACTGGTTTTAATTATCTGCTTGACAATTTTATTTAAGTGTTTAAAAAGAATAAATTATAATAATTAATACCTAATAAAATTGTCGTTAAATCAAATATACAACAACAAACAACTTCAAAACATTTTAATCAAATTTTTAAAAAACTAATCAGTAGTTATATTTCTAGTTTTATAGTCAAATAAAGTAAATTACACAAACTTAAAAATAAATAAGTAGGTATTTTTATGATTAATAACATGATTTTCTTTAAAGAAAAATTCTTCAGAAAAAATATAAATGCACCAACTGAAATTCAAACGCAATCATTTTTATAATCATTAATGTATTAAAAGAAACCTAAGTGAGAATATGCATAAAAGTTAAAAGGATACTAAAGTTAACGAAAACGGTTAAAAGCACTACTGAACGGGAGGTGCAAGAAGCCAAATCGAGATAAATGGTTCCCAAGAGACGAATTGTACAACAAAGTAGAGACACCAGGTATGATGCGAAATTAAATAAAAAATAAGTCCCTAGTGGTATTTTCTTATCGCCAGCTCCAAAAGTTGTTTTTGCATAATGTGCGAGGCTATTCATACATATTTTTGTATTCGAATCTATACCCATGAAAAAAAATGTGTTTTTATTCATAAAACGACAATGTTCCACCTTAAAATAAATTATGCTAGAGTATAAGAAGTATCAAAAACGTTACATTACCTACACAAAAAGTTTAAGAAAATGTATAAAATAAAAATACATAAATAAATTATAAATATATTAAACTTGATACAAAATATATTTTAATAATAAATATGGCCTTTAAAACTTAAGTTACATATAACTTATATACAGCATAAATTTATTATAAAAATTATAAAATGATACTAATAATAATATTTAGAAGTCTAATTTGTTTTGTAAAAAAAAAAGCTTCGTATAGAAAATTGTATTATGATACGAAAGCGCGGATAATATGTTTAATTAACATAGTAGGGTAAATTATTGTTTTAGTTAAAAGAAAAATTTATTGTTAAAACTTATACTTAAATAATGGAATAGCAGTTTACAAAAAAAAAAAAAAAACACTCGAATAATAAGATAGCAAATTAACATTTTTTTAAGCAATAATAACAATTAACAATAAATACAAGAATAATTTGTATGAAGCGTCTATCTATTTTATATGCGAAACATGAAACATAATCTATAGTTTGGGTGTGTGGCCAATTCACGAAAAAGTATAGAGCAAAGAATCTCCAATATTATTTAAATAAATTAATAAAAAAATATCAATTATATATATTTTATAAATAAATCTTAAGATTTCAATAACTGTTTAAAATGTATTACTAACAAATACTTAAGAATATATCCTAAAAATTATTAATTGTACCTAAGCACATTAATGCTAAACAATGCAAATTTAATGCACCATCATTAATCGTTCCTAGTAAAATAAAAATCCTTAACACATACAAACATTCCGTGGAGTTAGTAGGTATAATAAAATAAGCACGCGTACACAAGGACATTGAGAAAATAACAATTTAACCAGAAAAGCACCCCTAACTTAAATCTATTGTCCAACAGCGCCACAACTACCTAATAATACTATAAACTAGTAGTATTCACTTCCTTTGCTGATTTCTAGTAATATTTCAAAAGAAACCCATGTAATGAATTTCCCATTATCTACTGCTACAATTAATAATCCCCTTCGTAGGAGCACCAACAAAATAATGTCCACGAGAAATTGTTGCTCATCATAGCGGTGACATGTAATAAGCGCGACACATACAACTAGTTGTATCGGGGAAAGTTTTGTAGTTCTTCGTTTTAATGGCTATCTAAAGATACATACCTACCGTAGCAAGAACGAATATCCCGCTGTAAACGACCCTCGAGATATTTACTGTTATCGTTTAAGTCCAATACATTACATCAAAACTAATCAACAGCTTGGGGAGACCAACAATGGCTATAGCTATTATAGCATGACTATCTATTACATCTTTCGTGGTTTAACATTAGTAGTAAAATAGAGAAAATATAAACACTAGAATGGTTTTCAATTTAAATTTTTTAAGTTAAAAAATTATAACAACATATTTATAATAAACATATATTTTTGTTTTTGCAGAACAAAAAATTATTATTTATAATAATGTAATAAATTGTAAAAATATAAATGTCTTAGTATTTTATTTTTATCTTAACAGACGACTTGAAACTTTAAATTTTATCATCTGAACAATTTTCTGAATCAAGTTTTTAACAATTGAAAAATAAATTTATCGTATAAAATTTTATTTATTACATAATATGTAATTATTAATTATTAATGAACTATTAAAAAATAATAAAATTGAAATACCAATTTTGATATAAAATAAAATTATATAAATGAAGCATATATTTTATTTAAACACTGATAAATACAATTTCATTTTTGGAATATAGTTCACAAATGTTAGTGGCTAACCAAAAACATTCAATAGGATTATACAAGAAAAAGTAGACCCCATCATCAAATACGTGATAGAACGGAAATTGGAGAGTAATAAAATTCAAAATTAAATGAAATACCATTTAATATACTATATTATTATCATACGCCGAAGGGTATCTGGATCACCCTTACAATTCAACCCTAATTGCATTTTTTTTAACGTGAAATTAAAACTGTTTATATTTCACCACTTGCTTAAACGTATGATACGTATATAGATAAAATAAAAAATAAACAATATCTATTGTTACCAAATCTAAAATTAATAATTTATTAATTACAAAGTCATAATCATTGGTAACTATGTCTATAAAATAATAACTTGCAAAAAAATTTTTTGAAAAAATATTAAATTATAGATTTTAAAATTTTATGACAGAAAAATATTAAACTAACTTTATTTTATACTCAATATATTTATAGTTGGTCAACCTTTAAACCTTGTGTGCTAAAAGTTATTTTTACTTTAATACAATTGTATTTTTAAGTTTTAAATGTTCAGTTATGTAATTGCTTTACTCATATATAGTTTTCCATGGATGTTATAAAAAAAAAATAATAATTATCTTCTCCTAAATTTTGCAAAGATATTTTTAAACATGATTTTAAAGTATAATAATACACAAAAATAACTCGATATAATGATTTCTATGCGAGTTATAATATGTAAAGAAGTCATACCAATGCAACAACTCTACAATTGAAATCTCAAATACATACATATCTAAATAAAATTGTTAAGAGATTAGCATCGTCATAAGCTAAAAATCCCAACGAATCTTAATCAAATTTTAACGGATTACCCTTATTAGATAAGTACCTAATAATAACTATCACATATATAATAATATAATACGACCGCCTTAAAAATAATACTATTATTCTGTATTATATACTATTACGTGATGTATATATATTATTTTATCGATGTTGGATTTGCAACTGAGTCTATCATGATTCATTAATCTATTTAAAGTGTACATCAAATATTCTGGTTAAATAATTTATCAATAAAATATAAAGACGATTAAGCACTTATGTTTTTCTAAGCTAAAAATAACATAATTTTAAATTGCAAATGAAGCGAGAAAGTTTAACTTGTTTTACTGCAACTATACAATGACATAAGTATTAAAAACTTTGTATACAATTCCATTATATACAATATATACCTACTAGACAATTCGTTTATCAAATAACTTATCCGTTGCACAACAGTGAAGTTCTTAACTACATTTAGCCAATAGTCGTACAAGGAAAATAAGAGTTAGTATTTTAATATTATGATGATAAGTTACTATATTTGAATAATAGCTATAAAAGTTTTAAATTTTAAAGGAAATATGTTGAAAACTATGAAAACTATTTAGTTTTTTTTTAACTTTAATAATGTTAAATAGCACGTAAATAAAATCTAAGTTAAATTTTTTTACCATATTTGTAGATTATTTCATGTTTTATAAATCTACATCCTGCTAATTTTTGAACACATAGTAATAATCGCACTATTATAATCATATAACTATAACTCTCATAGACGTATAATTATACTTATAAACTTAGAAATTAACATTTAACTAAATGAAAAATTGTTGGTTTCAAAGCATGTTCGCACCAAACTTTTTCTAAAAATATTATTATTTCTTTTATTATTTATTTATTATTTTAAATAACACCCAAAATATTCAAAGAACTTCAAACCTAGATCGAGGCAAGAAAATATACACCGACGTTTTAATCCATCAAAAAAAATAAATAAATAAATAACTGCAGACTTAAACCTACACAACATAAGCATTACATAACATGATTGATGCTGTTCCGCTCAAAGGTAAACAAATCGTCCATTATTAAAAAAGAAAAACGGTATTTTCATTTATCCAATAAAATATGAAAAGCAAAGGACAATTCAAATTTAACAATAAATTAGATTAAATTTTATTTATTGCAGATACTTTTATAAGAGAATAATACATATAATAAGTAAGCAGGAAATCATTATTTGTTTGTTTTAGTTATGATTTACAAACTTTTCTTTGTTCTTGGCAGCCTTAACAAAATCGAAGAAGGTCCCTTTACCACGAAGGTCTCTAGAGAATATCAAAATGGTTAAAACCTTCTACATACATTTTACGTGTTTTTCGATATAAAACACGAAGAAAATCCTCTTTGCTGGAGATAAATAAAAAAATAGATTATAGCAAGAGACGTTTTATGATTTAACCCATTTTGTCGATTTGTTTTATACTACTATAAAGGGCTGTTTACGCTTTCGTTTTCAATTATCTTTCTCTTTATAAAAGTTAAACTAACCTCGTATTTACTGATGTGTTTGACAGTATCGTCATTCTGCATCAATGACGGATCGATGTACCACCGCAACTCATCCACCTGATGCCGCCATTCGTCCTCGCTGTTCTCTGCTGCTGAACTACTCCACGACGACCGAACCGACGTAGACGAGCAGTCGGATAAACCACACAATGGATCAGCTTCCATATTTAAGCTTTAACTACCACAGTCGGAAATAACAATTTTGAACATCTATAATAACAAATTATAATTCATATGATATTTACTGAGAATAAAGAGAAAATACAAAAAAAAAAAATATAAGTCGTTCTAGTGTATATTCTAGTAATACTGTACATTACTGCTTGCTATTTTTTTATTTTTTTATTATTAACTAAAAATACAGCAACAGTTCCATAAAGTATAAGTTTTTTAAATTTTATTTATTTGACTATAATATTATAAATTTGTATAATATATGATATAAAATTAAAATACAATATAAAAGTAGATATTAATATAATGATAATGGAACAAAATATTAAATAATAAACACAATAATACCTTTAAAAACTTAATCTGGAAATCATTAAAAGTAATACGTAGTATCTACACCAAATTATGGCAAGCAAATTAACTCACATAGAGAACTAAAAAATAAACTATTCAATAATTAATACAGCCTACATGAATAACTAACATAAATTTTAAGTTACACATTTATTATTAGGCAGATGTTATTTAATAAATAATTTATAACAAAACTACTATTAATTTTTGAATATTTTTATACAATTTTACTAATACATTATCTAATCACAAAATACAATACATTGTGTATAAAATTATAATATACTTTTTTAAACAACACCATATTTAATTGCAAATTATATTAAGTATATTCCATTTATCTGCATAATACAGTTAAATATTATGACTAACTATACTTAAATAAATCATGTAAAATGAATTTCGAATCCCCTCTATCATATACAGAACGAACTTGCAAATAGAGGGTCTTGAATTCGAGAGACAAAAAGAGGGAACGACATTAGGGTAGTTTGACAATGAAAAATATCGTGGTTTCGGTGAAAATTAACCAACTCTACCAATAACCACAATACACCGAAATAAGCCATAGATCAATGGGACATTGATTGAAGAACGACAAGGATTTCTCCTACATATTTAGTAAAATTCTCATCGTTAATTATAATAACATAGAAAAGATGAATATACTAACATTCAGACAGCAACAAAGTTAAATAGTAATGAGGTAACAACAAATAATATGTGAACGTATAAGTAGATACAATAATTATGTAAAAACAATTGTTAGTTAAATTCGTATCTAACATTTATTTTTTTAAATACCTACATATTTAATCTAATTGCTTTTCATACATATATACGTTTATGTATAAATGTCAAACAAACAATTAACTAACATAAATAAATGGAAATATAATTGTAAAAAATTACAAAACATTTTTATATTAAAGTGATTTATACTAATTTATAATGAGCTATATAATATGTTAGTGTACAGATTGTACTTGTATTTAGGTTGGTTATCATTTTCTAATTTACTACAATTATTTGTTGAAATTAATTTTTAGTTATGATATAAAATACTTAATAAAGTATAAAAATAAATATATTTGAAATGATTTGAAGTCTAAAATTTATAAAATAAATAGGCAGTAACCTTAAAGTTAAAAAATAAATTTTAATTATATATTATGACAATATGAGCTTATCTAACACTAAAATGTTATTTTAATAACCTATTAACTATCCACTTAAAAATAATGAATATCAGCAATCAATTAAGAATATAGCTTGCAAGAATTTTTAATTATTTTTTTTTTAATATGGTTAATATGTATAGCGAACTATATAAGCATAAATTTCCCTATCTCATTTAATAAACTTAAGTCATAAAACTTATGTTAACTCAACAATTTGAATTACTTAAAAGTAATATAAACTTTATTTAGTCACAAATAAATGTTTAATAAAAAAATATGATAAAAATCACATTTTTAGTAATAACAACTTTAAGTAAATAAATTAGATTCATACAAGCTGTGGTTCTAAAAAAAAGTTATATTTTGTATTGTCATATATCTAATTAAATATTATATAAATTATACAAATCTCCTAAGCCTAATAATTAACTATGATTCATTTGCAAATGTTAAATGTCTAGTATGATACATTTAACTTAAACATACACTTATAAAAAAAAAAAAAAACATGAAATAGAAGATAAAAAAATATGATTAATATTCAAAATATTTATAAGAATTTATTTAAGTATGGAAATAAAATGGAAAACTAACAATAAAAAAATTGTATCAGGATTAAAAATAAATAATTACACCATATTTTAAAAATAATTACTGATGGTTATATTATGTATTAAAAATTAAATAACAGTATTCAACCTGCGACTAGTTACTTATACTCAGTAGTCACTCACTTACGACTTGTTTACCAAAAGTTTTGTACTCGTATAATTTCTAAATACTTATATCATAATATAATGATAATGAAAATTAATTCAATAATTCAAAAAAAATTTTAAAATCTTACGATATTTCGAAAAAATGTTCTAAGTGTATTGAATTTAATATTAGTTAAAAGTTTAGACCAGCTGCTAATACAACATAAATTACCTGGAATAATAATATGACGTTAAATTTAAAACGTGGATATATTTTTGGAAAAAAACACAACAAAATATTACAATACTACTAACACAATGTGAAATACAAATAGAATATATCACAAAAATAATATATTTTACCCTGATTACATTTTTAAACATGTATTATAAAAAAATTGTCAAAATCGGATTTTTTAATCTTAAATTTATTTATTATTTCAATACCTAGTTAAGAATATATTATTATTTTATTCTTATATCACAAGAGTTATTCTTGTGATAGGTACATTTTTTTTTTTTTGTTAATTCTACGAAAAACATAAATTGTTTTGAATTTAAAATATATTATTTATTGCTCTTTCAGAAACTAAAATTTAAAATCGTACAATAATCAGTATATATTCGTATATTTAAAATAAATGAGTGTACCTAAACACCAATCTTTTTTTATGACCATACTTATTATATTGATATCAACTAAAACATAATTTTAAAATATATAAACGACTTTTTCATGATTGTGTTAAAGAGAAACTTAACTATTCGTCTAAAACAAGAACTTATAAAAATAAAGTAACAAATGCCTCAATGATTATCAAAAAAATTAACTTATTACTTATTACTTGTTAGTAAGATTCTACAAGTGACTTATGTTATTATTAATAAATAACTATAAACAAAATTCAATGTGTTGATATAATTTTAAAGTAAATATGTATAGGGACCTAACCCGATAAGGGAAATCTTTAATTTAACAATGCATCACATACTACAAAATTGTATTTAAACTAATTATCTTGTGTCACCAAAGTCGATATAATGTTACCATAAATTAATTTGTACAAACTCGCAGGAACAAGGAGATAAGCAAAAGAGAACGTGCATTCAATGCGTTAGCGGCTTTATAGTAATGAGAAAAGGTAAGGCTACACGAACCGCTGTGCTTTTCAAGCTAAAGAATGTATATATAGGGGTCGTAGGGTTGTAACTGCCGAAATATCCGGAATCTCGACCCAAGCGACAGCGACGGCAGTGGTGGTCACATAAAAGATATGAGGAGGGCGTCACGTCCGTATCATTCTCGCCGGCTTAATATTCATGAGAGTTTTCTGCCGTTTTATCGCCCTCTTAGTGCAAATATTCGTCGCCTAAACACACACGTAATAATAATAATACAGCACAACCGTCATAAAAGCTCTAACCACCTGGAACGATATTGCACGTTTGCATTTGACGTATATAATATAATGTACAAATGTATGTGCGTATATATTTAAGCACTATAAATATTTTATAAAATGTAAAAAAGATACAGACGACTAAACAAAAGCTTGACACTTTCGAGAAAAATCTTAACTTTTTTCGTGTATTACGCTAATAATATTACAAATGCCGTCTGACAAAATTTATTTAATTTAATACTACTGCATATACATTTCAGAAAACATTGGTCTCTTCAGGTATTACATAAGTTATAAAATAAACATATACTGAGTAATTATTTTGTCAAATAATACTCATTATTTCCAAAAACATTAATAAACTTTGAAAAAATGAGTGATGTTTAATAAAAAAAATCAACTATATATATATATATATAAGATATATTATTTTTACTTGTAAAAATTTTAAAAATTATATAGAAACGTATAAATAATACACTAAATTTCAAAATATTATACATGCAAATTCTAGATATATCTAATAATTTTAAATAACTTTGTAACTTTAAATTATTAGAATTAACATAGACACTTAATGCAAAAATTAAAAAAAAAACATCATACGAAAATGTATTGCTTTTAAAATTTAACAATAATTTTAATAGTAATGGGACAATAAAAATCATATTCTCATCTTTAAATTCTCATTCAAACATAAGCGACATATTCGAAGATAATTATTTGTATTTTAAATATTTTATTTAATCATTGAAGTAAAAATTATCACATTCTATATATTTTAAAATATTTCTATTTTACTTTTAATCTAAGACATCGCAAAAATCATACAAAAGTCAAGATCCAAGTACTCAAGACCAATAACAATCACTTATAATATATCAATTAACTAACAAAAACTATGCAATAATTAAGTAAAGGAATCATTATATTTAAATTGTAAAAACTAATTCAGAAATAACATTAATTAAAGCTAAAAATATTGCTATAATTATTTTAATATTGATTGAAAAATCCAAATTTTAAAATATACGAGTACATATATGTACCTAGGTATAACTTAAGTATCATTTCTATAACAGTACATTAAAATAATCAAAAACTGTAAAATCTTAAACATTATTTTTAATTTATATTTTAATGGTCGTAAAATACCATCAGAAAACTTTAATTGTCTTCAATTAAGTTAAAAATAATTACTAGGTACTAATTTATTCTTAACAAAAAATACTGGCCAAAAGTCAAAATGTACTCCGTCGTCCCATTTGTCCTTCACTAATTTATTTGAATATTTTTTATGGTTTGCAGTAACTAGTAAACAACTATATGTAATGTAAACAGATAAACGTATTTAAAATTTAAGTATGATAAAAATACTAGGCACTTTAAATTAAAGCTGTAACCAAGAACTTTGCCTAAAACCAACAATATCTGAAATTATAACTATAATATATTTTCTACATTCAATAATAAATTAGTTAATAAACAATTTATGAAGAAAGTTACATTAAATATTTAGCAATACATTTTTAAATCGAACCAAAGAACAAAAAAATCTATTTTGTGAAATACTAGTTTTGCGTACAAATGTCTATATTTTTCCCAATTATTTTAAAAGTAATAAGTATTATTTTACTTTTGGCCTCCTTACCAACCCTCTTAAGTACAAACTAGATCCAATTTTCAACTAAACACCACCCTCGACATAAAAAAAAATGCATTTTTACTATTCCAAAGATACAAACATGTTATATGTTATATGTTATAACCTATAACAAATACGATGATTTAAAATAATAAAAACATATCATTGCGTGTAATCAAAGCATAATTCATCGCATCATACATATTCATAGCTCTGCTCAAAATCTAAAATTATCCGATCAATAGTCAATATTTAATAAATCCACATTTTTAGACGAGTATCTTACTTACTTTACATAGTAAAATATAAAAATTTTAACACCTACCTATAATAATTTTAAGATAAAACTACAATATATGTAAATAGTGTTACAGAGAAAACTTTGTAATGCGGTTGCTAAATAAAACGGAAAACTATCCAATACGGAATTTTTCTATGGTCCCCGCATGTTCCTACATAGTTTTATATAGACGTTGAACTTCAATAAAACGGAACCTTTCTAACGTGGAAACGGAACGGTTTTGTAGATCTAATGCAAGTATGTAAAAAGTAAAAACCTTGCATAAACCGGAAATATGACACGCGTCATGTTACGTTGATATGAATATGTAGGATATATCGTAAAACGATAATTAAGATGAAATGACACTACATTTAATGATTAGGTAATTTATATTTTTTTGGTTATCGTAGGTATCTGCAATTCAAACTTATCCCCTATGTATAATGTATAGCTATGAAACAGTTATATACCAACAGTCTTATACTGAACAGTTTGCTTGTACATACTAAGTGATGTCCATTCAAATACATATGATATTAGAAAAATAGCAACAACAGTGGAAAAACAAAAATTTTACATGATTTTTGGAAAAACTACATGTTTAAATTTAATTCCCTACCTTCATACTTATGTAATATGTATAAATTGTTAGTAATTTTGTAAGAAAATAAGTCTATAATTAATCTAAAATAAGTTATACAAAATAAAGTAATAAATTAGATTTATAATTAGTCTCTAACTCAAAAAATAAAAATTATAAATGTTGTAAACAATTTTTTAATGTAAAAAACTGATATAAATTTATAATCAGAGATTTTTCCGTTTTATTCAATAAAGCAGAAAACTTCTTAAAAAAGAATTTTTGGTTGATCTCATGCCATTCCGCATTAGACAGTTTTCACAGTATTAAAAACAACAAAACAAGGATAATAAATTATAAATATATCTTATTATATATAATATTATAAGCTAATGTAGGTTATTGACAATTTTTAATATTTAAATAATTAAAATCGATTAAATTATTTAAGTCAAAACATAGATTTGGATCCAATAATATAATCTACCTATTGAGCTTAATATTGTGCTCAAATAACTATTTACATAACTTCATTAACATCTTTTATTTATATTGTATTTCCGTGAGAGTTAAATTCGAAATATGTCAAATGACAATTTGTCCTGTAAGTGTAATTTACTCTATAACAGAACAACGAAATCAAGCCAAAAACGTTGTAAATGCACACCACGTTGCCAGATATAAACATATATATGACCTTTAACCCATTGGCCATTACGAATAAGCTCATTAAAACAGGAATTTCAAATTACCGAAACTAAGACAAAATTATACATACGTAACTAAGGATTTTGGATAAACCACGAATTCGGCATTAAAATAAATCACCCAAAGCATAATAGGTAATTGTAATGCTAATAGAGGGTATTTGTGTATATCTTCCTACTAAATATTAGGACCAACTGCCTTAATTTTTTTTTAAAATAAAATACCAAATTCAATTAATTTATGTTATACATATCAAGTTGTATTAAGTTTATACAAAAAAAAATTCAAAGAAATAATTGTTAACAAGTATTGCACTAGTTTAAAAAGTAATTATTTGTTATATTCAATGATTACCTATACGATATTTACTTAATAAAATGTTAAAAACATATTCATTGACAAGTAAAAATATTATTTTACAACATTTAAATTATGTTTAGCAAGTATGTGTATTATGTGTTATTAAGAAACTAGAACACATTTATTACACTGCCAACTAATATGTCAAACTTGTTACAACTTAACATACCTATACAGTATAAATATTAGTTTTAATGGTAAAATTAAAACTAAATGTTTTACAAGAAACATACTAAACATAATTATTATTTATTTCATTATATTCTACTCGCTATTATTCGTGATAATGATTTGTTTGTCTTGCCCATTAGCTTTAAAATATCTCAAAAGTATTACTAATTAAAGTTCATGTTACTGTACTGTGGTTAGTTAATAAAAAATGAATTCGTGACAAAACAAAATTGAACGTAGGCAGATTGAATATATAGAGATACTCTTATTACTTACTTATTTTTAAATATATCAAAATAGTTACATATAAAATACAAATTACAGATATTTTAATATAACTATTATTTATTACATAATTTTCATAAAAACAAAATAAATTATTATTAGGTACATACAAATGTAAAAATTAAAGGTTAAAACAAAATAACGATAAGAATTAATACTGTTATCTGTTTTTGTCAAATTTCTAAAAATCCAAATCCTACAAATTTGATAAATGATAATAATATTATAATATTTATATAAATTATTTAAATCGATTATATAAAAAAATAAGAATGTTAAATTTAAAATATAAGTATAACATGCTATAATAACATATTTGTAGAGAAACAAAAGAGGCAATTATACTAGGTCCCAATGACTAGATAGACAATATTTTAGGAATGACTAATTTTAACAATATTTAGAATATTGTGTATCATATAATGGTAAATTTTTCCTCGAGATTCTGATAACGTTAAAATGCATCACTAATTAATAATATATTAAACACAAACACGAATACAAGTAGATATTTAATTGATGTTCAACCTAATAAAAGTAAAGTATCTTACGAGATACATTGCCGCAAAAATTAAATAAAATTATAATTTTAACATTTATAATGAGAACAGATTAAAAATAATTATAATTTAAATAAAGTCAGATAACAAATTCAGAATTAATTATTTAAAAAAAAAAAAATCAATTATTTATAATACTATTTTAAATAGTAACAAAAAAAATGGGCAAATAAGTAATCGCTTTCGTGTAATGTAGTTGGAGTCAAAAGTATACCATTCATGTCGTTATTGAGTATAGGTCACAGCAATAATTGAAATGTTAAAATTTAATTCAGAAGTAAATTACTACATACGAAAAACGATCAAAGCCTATATTAATTAATTTTTATCTTAATAATAAATTAAAATTATAGTAATCTATTTTACTAATATAATATGGTATAAACTATAAATAGAATAAAATTAATTCAAATAACTTAAAATTTCTATTTAGTACAGTAAATTAAAATAATGTATATAAAATAGTATATCACGAAGAATATATTTGAATTAAATATCAAAATGTATTTTATCATAATTTTTTGATTTTAATAATAACTCCTTATGTGGTTCATTTTTATTTTAAATATCAAAAATGTTTAAACTATCAACAATTATTAAAAAAAGTCGAAAATGTTAAATGCATATAAATAGTTTAAAAAACTCAAAATCTTTAAAATCATATAAGCATAAAAAATGTTACATAAGCATTTGGGAAAAATTTTAAATATCTATGATTATTTATTATTTAACTGAAATACAACAAAATAAGAAAATCGATTTACAAAAAACTGGGTTTTCGTAAAAAATCTCGTTTTTTTTTTTTTTTTCGTTTATCCTAATTGTTTAGAAAAATATTGGCAGTTTTTAACTTTCTTAAGTATTAACTTGATTCACTTTCCACTAAGAAAATACATTGAGATATTAAAGTAATTAAATTTTTAACTACTCCAAAAGGTGATAACTGATAACTAATAACATACACAAAAACATCTCCTCATTTCGATTTTAAGATCTGAAATATTTAATGATAATTCTTAATGATGTTATTTCTTATAATACGTATACCTATCAAATCAATTATAAAATAAAATATAACTAATTTTATAAAACTTGTAAGTTGTAACTTACAGATTTTTAATTGTATTTAAAAATAGGAAAGTATCTATTACTCGTACTAGTAATTTTATTATAAAAATAAATACAATGATTAAATACTTAGAATATTCTATCCAAAAACCAAGGCTTAAACAACCAATAAGTAAAAATTATCAAAAAAAAAAACGTTAATTTATTATTAATTTTACTTTACTTATACTATATACTATATAGTATATGTGCAATATGTGCATGGTAACTAATAGGTAAAGCTTAACAAATTTAATTTAAAAAATACTCGTTTTTTAACTATTCATATTTTTTATTAGCAATAATATTAAAATTTAGAAATAAAGTATTGTATACCTATTTAATTACAAAGTTTATGTAATATGATTATATTTATTAACTTTAAAGTTAATCAAACATTATAAATTATTAGCTACCACGTATCGATTCTAAACTAAAAATTAGTTACCTATTCCAAAGATTGTTTTTCTTTATTTTGTCAATAATCCTTTTTTAAGTATAGTGTTCCAACAATTTCATGCTACCTTTTTTATAATCTGGAAATTTAATCTAGTTAGGACTTTACTATAGAGAAATCATTTTTTTATATTCTTACTTTTACAGTGTATTCAAGTAAGTATGAACGAAATTACCGAAAAGTTTCAAAAAACAGTTGGACAACATATATTATCAGAATTTAGAATTTGATTTAGGTCACTTTGTTATATTGAAATAAATAATACTACTTAATAAGACAAATGAAAAATTATACATAAAATAATATTCTACGTAGAAGTGATTAAATGTTTCTGTATTATATATTCTGACACGGCTTTTTTTTTTAATTAACCGTAAACAATACTTAATAAAAAAAACATTTTTCTTTATGTAGGTACATCAAAATATTCTACCAATTTATAAAATATAAATAATTTAAAGAAGTTTTATTCAATTTTTTTTTTATTATTAAAACAGTCACGCAATCAGAATAAATTAAAACAATAAACAAATCAGAAATATATTTTTGTTTTAATATAAATACTATTTTTACCGCAAACAATATTTTGAGAAACGTTACAAGAACTTTTGTAAGTATTTTAATAAAAACAATGATTAATAATTCAATCAGTATTAAACACCAGACTTTCTTAATTATATACTTTGGTTGCTAATATTTAAAAAAATTTTAAGTTAGGTACAACTTTCAGAATATATAACTCAAAATCAATTTGTAAAAATTAGAGTAAAATCATATTAATTTTTAATAAAGTAGGTACGTAAAAACCGAAATAAAAATTTACAAATTATATAATAGGTACATATTATTATTTTCTAAGATACTGGGAGTAAGAAGAAAACATTAAAAACGTACAACAATGAAAAAAAATTTAACCGCGTAATCATAATAAAAAAAAGTTGATAGAATACGTTACGTTACAAGTTAATTGAATTTACAAAATATATATTATAGCATAAAAAGTTCAAAACATTTTCGAGATTTGATTCTTTATGGCTGGTTTTTGTTTAATACTCAAACGTTTTTACTCTTTTACAGCCATAGCTTTTAACGAACGACATAAAACATTTATACATAGATTGAAGGGTTCATAGTAACGATTGGCCTGGGGCCAAAATAAGGAAATAGTCCCATCTTTAAGCTTCTAAAATAAGGGTTATACTAGGTAGGTGAATTATTTATATGGAATCGTCAGTGAGTTCAAACGATAGTGGTGTTGCACAGAAACACATTTAGGAAGAGCATTATTTAATGATATTTTAATGACCGTAATGTCAAATTTAAAAAATATGGAGGAAACTTTGTGATCTTGATATTTTGATTTGAACTGTATAAGTATCTATCGGTGTCTATACTTCCATACGTATTTCTGGAATAGCATAGTCAAATATAGTGAAGAGATAGAAATAAAGTTTATTTATTTTTTATGTAACTATTACTATTAAGTTTTGATGTTTACTTAGTTTTTAATATTTACAAACATAAGTAAGAAAACAATCAACGAAATAGAAAATACGAGTAAATATGACATAATAAGTTTTTACATTACACAATAAATTTAAATAAACCGAGGATTAGCTTATTCTGCGATATATATAGTAAAATTTATAATTCTGATTATTTCATCATGAGTTGATCACTAGTTGAATGTATCAAATTTTAATTCTATATAACAAATTATTGTATAAAAAATAAAAATTTAAAAGCTTGAACCAAAAATACAAAATACAAAAAAAATGTCGATCGTTTGTCAAAAAAAATTATGCCTATATATTTCCATATTTTTAAATTGCTGTAAGAACAACTTATGAAAAACTTAGTAATACATTTTCAAAATCAAAATTAAAATATTATCAAACCTAAACTAAAAATAAAATTAAACAAATTTAAAAATTACTAAATAATTGCTTAATAAATGTATTATTATGTTATGAGTACATTTAAAAAAAATGTAATCTTGTACTCAAAGTTATGATATAAGTGAGTCAGAAAACATTAAATATTATAGATTAGTACATTTTGAATCATAAAAAAATAAATTAAATTATTAAATTATTTTTTTAGGTATTAATATCTAATAATATTCTAATGACTAATTTTATCAAAATTTAATTTTCAAATGCTCATAAAAAACGTAACTACATATTTTTGATATTTTTAAATAACTATAAGAAAAAAAATGTAAAGAAATCTTAAATTAAACTTTTAAAGTGACAAGAAATCTATGATCTAACCAAACCAATTACCTATTTTACTGTTTTTACTCCTCGCCAAAATTAATTTAAAAAAAAATCAAACTACTTATGTAAAAAAAAAAATAAATCTAAGCTACAATAACATATAAAATGATGCAAATATAATGTCTAATTGATCTAAATATCACAATAGTACCTTGAGATACAAAATACGAGTATAATATAAACACAACAGAGTTATATAATCTAGTAATATCCTAAAGTTTATAAATACCTAACTATATCAAAAGTAAATCATTTCAAATCAAAATAATTTTAACTGCATAATTTTTACAAAAAAAAAAAATAAATAAAATAAAATTAAATAAAAATATCATTAAATTAATTGAAAATTCTCTGCTCACACGATCTATACTCTTTACAAATAAAATCCTATAAGATATCTACAGACAAGATAGTAAAAATATAGTAACATGCTCGTACAAATTGGGGTAATGAGCCTTACATTATAAAAATATATTAACTGACAATAGGTAAAGCAAAACTTAACTAAGGATAGAAATTGTAATACAGCATACCTTCTAACATCTTACTAAAACTTATTGAATCATACTATAAAACAGGTAGGGTAACGATCATCTAAAAATGGGATCGAGGATAGACCTATTAAAAATATTTTTTATAGTAGTGAGTGAACCTATCCTGGATTTAAAAAGAAAAGCGATATTACAATTGTATGCTGTGATATTATGCATATCCATAGTTATTCAACCTTGCATATTCAAACAATACAATGTTTGAAATATACTACAGTATATATAAGTATAAACGCATATAAATATAAGAGAACCTCCTAAAAACATTCATGGGATGTATTTAAAAGTGAAGTAAAGAAAAAAATATTTATAGTAAGAAACAACTAATATATATTGTAACTTAAATATATTATACTAGCCCCTTTATAAGCAGCGCAAGCAATAGCTATATGTTATTGACAATTAAGATTCAATAATAAATAAATAAATAATTTCTTAGATCCCTGATCACTTAAAGGTTTAAGAATAAAAATAATTTCGGCGATTAAACACTAAAATTAAAAAAAAAAGTCAGAGAAACTCGAAAAATAAAATTATAATTTATACCTAAATCAAACAACATTGTTATAGACAGTAATGAAACAAACAGAAAAAATTAAAAATCCTATCGACATCATCTAATACACTTTTTCTAAACATATACTCGTACACTGGCGTAAAAAAATACTAAATAAAATATCCTATTTTTTTGGCGATAAATCTGGAATAATCAATCTACTATAAATTAAACCAAATAAAACAGTCAATCATAAGATGAATTAGAAAATTAAGTTACGTTAATTTAACATATCAAAAAAAATATATATATATATAATTGAATTAGAATTCAAAAATCTTAACTACAAAATATCATAGTTTTTTTATGCCAAAAAGTAACCCTGACAATTATACCGGCAACACTACCCCGACAATCGTTCATAAATTTTCTAATAATTTGAAGAACACAAATAGGAATCCAAAATAAGTCATGTCCCAACAAAAGTCTATATTCCAATCCTATGCACGGATTTAATACAATCCAGTTTTTTATACGGGTTCATTCAAATAATAGATAAACCTAAGCCTCTAGTACTTATTTGATAAATTATGGAAAATAAATAGTATTATAATTTTAATGTATTAAAACAGATAAATCTATAATATACCATTAAAAATATTACAATTATTGTTGATATAATTATTTATTTTATAAACAGTAATAAAACAATTAAGTACTACTATTATTATTATTGACTCAATTATCAGTTATCACGATTATGCTTTATTTCTTATTAATATCACTCCGTATAAATATATGTATAAATATACATAACCAACCATATAAAATATTATATTCGTAATTTTGTTCACAGTATTAAGATTATTTTATATTTTTTTTCATTTATGTGTACATAAACATCATATTAAAAATAAAAGCATATAATTAAAATAATAAAGCGCTAATAACATATTTGTTGAAACGAATTGACGATTAAATTTACATATTGAAGTTTAATAGAAGAAATAAATAGATTCTAAATATTTTGAAAATATTACTTGTTATTTACAAAAAATACTTTTATAAGAATTTGGCATAATTTTAATGATTATAGTTACCTATTTTTTGTATTATTATATTCTAAATTGTAACAAACAATATCAAGTGATTTTTTTAGTTAAAAATTATGTTGCGTAAATTTTTCAGCTATCCTTCTAATTTACATTAGTTTTTTCTAATTATTAAAAAAAAATTACAATAATTAACTATTTTTGATCATGTATATTATGGTTTCACACCATAAATAAAAGTAAAATAAGAATACAACCAAAAACAACCCTCAATGTTAGATTAGTGAAAATTAATTCTTTATTATTATACGTACATAACTTATAAGTTATAACAAACAACAAACAACCTGAATTACTCGCTAAATTATCATTGTAAAACCAATACATTCATCAATTAATTTTAAATCTAGAACTACATTTTGAATACTCCTGAGAAAATGGTAAATTACAACAAATAAGTACATAGACAAATAGACTTCGTACACATCTCACTTTACCCACCACTAAATAAGTAAGTTTTAAATTTAAAAGTAAGTAATAGCAAATTACAACATTAAAAAAATATATATAATTAAGTTAACTCGTCTACAAGAATTTTCAGTTTAGTATTTCTGTAGATTATAGCTTATACAATAAAGGTATTGAAATTTATAATTCAGAAATTAAGTACAACAATATAATATAAAGCGATTAGAATACAATTTATTAATATAGTATTAAAAAAGTCTTAGAGGTTTGGAGACTGGAGTAATATAACATTTTAGAAAAGTACCAAGTCTTTTGTAATTAAAAATTTCAACATACTAAAATTTACATTACTAAAGCAATAAATAGGTACATCTAGATTTTAAACAATGTGCAGATGTGTACAATATATTATATATGTAATACTAAAATGATTTAATGATAACAAAAAAAAAAAATTAAAAAAAAAATATATCTTAGACAGTATTTTTTGAAGTATTTTTATAAAAAAACCAATAATAAGCCCTCGAATAAGCCCAAAGTACCTAACCAATCAAATAATTTTTTCAACCGACTCAATGAACAATAAGGGGGGAGGGGAATCATGCAATTTTATATCGGAATAAAAAAAAATCTTTTGTGAAAAAAAACTAACTAGAAAAACATTTTCATATTAAAAAATGTACATAGGTAATAGAAAAAATTAAGAATTAAAATAAATTAATAATCAATAATAATAAACACTTGTAGGTATTAATATTGTTTTCAATAGTTAAACAGTATATAGCAATATTAATTTTCCTATATCGGTTATTATTATTCAAAATTAAAAACATCTAAGATTCTTATTTTCAAAAAAATATTTTGTTAACTACAAATGAGTTTTTATGATTTTTGTAGTTTTTAATATTTTTTTTCAATGCTCACAAAAAAAAACTAAATTCTTAAATATTTTAAATACATAATACATATGTGTAATTTTAAATTATAAGAGGCACTAAGTTATGTGACGTTTAAAACACATTTTCATCCTAAATAATAGTTTACAGACAGTAAAAAAAATACATCATTAAAAAAACAGCCAATGGCTTTCACATTTTATGCTTAAATTTTAAAATATAAATAACAATTAAGTAAGTACTAAGTTGAAACCTATCTAAAAATAAAACTGACAGTTAATGTTGTTCACTATTGTTAATTATTTATTTATAATCAATAGAAATTGAATACCTATTATCATGCCTATATAATTCAACTTTTAAAACTCAATTAAGTGTACTAATAATAAACTAAAGATAATTATAATATTAAACAATAATTTAGTATTTAAATGGTAATATAAGTCATTAAACACTAAAGTTTATAATTGTTATCTTACAAACATGAAGCGCATAATCCTCTGATATTTGTTAGTAGGTATTCTGAGTATAAAGACAATAATTCTATTCATGATCATAAATGATAAGTTAAACGGAGGTTATAGATTTAAAATTAAAGAGGTAGGTAGGTATTAAAATTGATAAAATATTTTTTTTATAGTGTTTATAGAAGGTATTGATATAAATATCATAAATATATTATACACCAAAAAGGGAAGTAAATTAAAACCATTACGGCCTATCCTATGCAGGCAATAATCAAATCAGATAAGAAAAAGCCTCAGAACAGAATATTGCAAACAGTAAATTTGACTTAATTTAAGCATGCAAGCATATGAGAGTGTTGATGAACCAGGAAACGACCAAATATAATTAGAGATGTATATAGGATAGCGGGAATGAAATGGATTCTAAGTATAAAAGTTAATAAAGTATCCTTTTAGAGACATTTCTCTTTTTGACAAAAACTTACAGCTGCTTTTTTAACCATTACAATTTTTTTTGTTTTTTTTTAATTTACAATAATAGTAACTTAATTTGACAATGTTCTATTTAATTAAGTACAATTATATCCATAGGTCTACTTTTTTAATTATCAAAATTATTACAAACAACCTATCATAAAATGTGTAAAAAAATATACCTTCATGAATACCTACATCAAAATTTAAATTCAGTTTTAGTTTTTATGATTATACCTATAATATTTCTTTGTCAATTTTTACTATTTTTAATCTTCAATGCAAATTTAATTTTTTTTTTTTTTTTGAAATAAAGATAAACCAGAGTTGTTTCTTGTTTAATACAATATTCAATTAAAATTAAATATAAAAATTGTTGAGTTTAGTTGTTATAATTTTAAATTTTAAAGAATAACATACTGACCAAAAAATAACAGTGGCCGAAAAATAAACTGTAAGTTTCAAAGAACAGTGGCCAAAAAGTTTTAGCGAGTAAAATTAGCAAGTATCTGTATGAGTAAAAATACTTCAGGTATGACATATAATAGAAATTGTATACATAACAAAATTAAGCTTCATCTGAAAGCTAGAAATAAATGCTATTCAGCTATACCTATCACACATTTATAAATCAGAACTTACTACCTAGAAATACTCCATAAAAAATCATAAATAAGCTATGTACCTAAGTAATACTAACAAATAACATATGCACATTAAATTATAAGTAAGCAAAAATGTTCAATCTAAAAGACAACTGTTAATAATGGTAGTAGTCTAAACAAATGTGGTTGGAATCATAATAACAATATTATGGATTATCACTTAAATGATAGTAAATAATGTTCCAATAATCATTCAATGATTGTAGATATACTAATGTAGTAAAATCTAATTAACCAAACTACCTACCTATTACAGGTATTTATAATTTATAAAAAAAATATGCTCATGAAAATTGAAAGACCAAAAAAAGTACTTAAATAAGTTCTTCTCTGTATAAATTAATACTAGGTAGTATACAATGAAATTTTCAATGGCACATACTAATCAAATGACAGGTGAAAGTCTTAAAACCACCTAATTAGGTTTATATTGTGTATAATGCCTATAGGTGGTCATTAATAATATAAAGCTAAATTTAATGTAAAATGATCTTTTTCTGTAGATAATCAATATACAGAATAAACGGATTACATCTGCAAATCACAGATCGCATTAAATACATACCTATATGTAAGAGACTTCAAACATCACATACCTATTATTATTATTTTTATTGTTATTGTTACTGTTATTACACATTGCAATGATGTGCAGAGTACCTAGGTAAAACATCAATCAAAAAATAAAAACGTAATCATAACTCTTGGACGTGGCTTTCGGGCACCGATAGAATGTTTTAAATACTATATGACGAAAAATGAAGTGTTTTTATCGTTATTTTTACTCACCACGAGCGATATTCGGCTA